>NW_015112801.1:262788-298986 GCF_001443285.1 Poecilia latipinna | reverse complement strand
ATGCGGCCCCTAAACCAAAATGTGTTTGACACCCCTGAGCTATATAGTCCCTCCATCAAGATCTGGGTCTAGCCAAGGGTCACCTCCTATTGGAACATGCCCAGAAAACCTGCAACCACAAATCTAAGAAGCAAACTTCCATGAGCCCCATGGGCAATTCTTCAAGTTTTAATATCTGAATTGATGTCTGATGGGTAAAACCAAAGCCACGTTGTTCCTTCTGAATCAGAGGTTCAGCAATGAATCTGAGAATCCGCTGGAATACCGCAGAGTATTCTTTCCTAATGAGGCTGAAAAGTGTGATCCCTAGACAGCTGGAACACACTTTGACATTGAAGAGGTACATCAACCATGACAGCCTTCCTGTGTCCATAGCCTTTTACATATTTGGCCGGTTCTCATTCACACCCCAAGGCATGCTGCCTGGAAGCTTTTTAAATGCCTTTGGGCCTAATGCCATGCCCTGATGTGCCTTTTTGTGCACTTTGCCATTCCATCACAAATCACTCCAGTAATTAAACATGAAGGTGGAGGCGTCGTGCAGAGGGGATGTCTTTCTTCAGCAGGACCAAGGAGGTTTATCAGAGTTGATGGGGTTGACCCATCATTCTTTAAAAAATAAAATCCCAATAAAATAGATTCAAGTGTGACATGACAGATTTAAAGAAGTTCAACAGGTATGAATACTTTTGTGAAAAAGGCAAACTCCGACCACCATCACCCCACAGGAGGTCATAATGCTTGAGGTAGAAATGGATGCCAATCTATCTATGGATTGATGATTATATCAATCCATACATGACATATGGATTGATTTTAAAGTTGTTGAGCAATGGGAGACATGAAGATGGTAACAAGATCAAAACAAGACAATAGAAGCTAAGAAGACAGAAGTGTCAAAAATGTTGGCACTGCTCCTTCAACCATTGTTTTTGACCGGATGTACCATGTAGTGTCATGTACCATGCTGCACCTGTCAAATAGTGAGGAAACGTCAGATTCCTCACTATTATTATTATATTATTATTATTATTATTATATTATTTTTCTTGTCCAAACCTCTGAAGATCACCATGGAGCGCATCACTTCAGTGAATGTCCAGGAAAACCTCTAACCACGCTGACTTGTAACCTGCGTGAAACTTGACGTGACTCACTACATGGTATTTCCATTTGTGGGCTACAACTGAGAATAATCATGATGACTAACGTTAATGACCTTTCTGCTCCAGCCAACGCCGCGTACCATATGGCTGAAGCGTGACATCATCCGCTCGGCAGCCACCCACCAACACCTGATGCGAGCGAGCGGCCTACTACTGCTGTCCTTGGAGTATTGTCACCAAGACGCCACTTGTCTTTCAGGCACTCACCTGAATCCTTAACCGTGTCCTCTGTGTGTGAGCGGCAACCAGGGTGAGAGACGGAATGAGTCAACCTCATGGTAGCCCGTATGTGTTTTACCTTTTTGTGACAATGTGAGTGAGGGGGAGTCTCTGATGACTCACTGCTGAAACGCCGGGTTGAGATTCCTGCTGGGATCCTGAGTGGGAGGGAACAGTTAGCAGCATTTATGGCCGTCAAAGGTTAATGGAAGGTCACCGAAAGGTCCAGGTCACATCGAAAAAAATATTCTAAGTTGTGTGCTTGACGAGCAACTTCAAAAATCCTCATAACAACACCACCATGTTTGGCTGTCAGCATGATGTTCTGAATCTAAACCGCTGTATAAACATTGATCCTAAAAATCTAACCAAACATCCTTTTCTTCTTTGTACTTGCTTCACATGAAGGTGGTTTATTGACAGGTTATGATCTGATTTTTGGTAAACAATGAAACTGATTTGTTTGTGAACATTTATGTAGTTTAAAGCAGATGTCTGACTTGGCGGACCAGCAGTCAGATCAGGTCAACATTCCCAGACGCAAAAGTGCAAATCAGTTAAGTTCATGTGGTCCAGTCCAATTCCCTATCAAATTTAAATGACTGGTCTCAAATAATTCAGCCCATAATTGGTTACTGGAGCATAATTAGTGGTTTAATTTTTATGAACCAAGCCACCTGAGCTCCGTTGACTCTCATGTTCATTCATTAGTTTGCACAGGCTTTTCTGTCTCCTGTCCCGCTGCAGGTTGGCAGAAAGGAAAGATCTGTACTGGAAACGAGGCCAGAGCACACATCACTGTGCACGTGTTGGTGAAGAATCAATCCAGTTAGCAGGTTGTTGATAAGCTCGATATAGCACATTTGAGAAATCCTCTAATCTCCCATGGCAAGCATTCAGCTATGTAAAACAGCTGGGTGGACCGAAGACAAAACTCCTCCTCAGAGCTACGGTTTCTAAGCTTCTGAGCTTCCACCTCATGCAACACCCCAATCAGCTCCTTCAGACTAGCCAGCAGCAATTAGCAAACAGCTGGTGGGACTGTACATGTCCGACTCCTGGAAGTACTTGGACTTTCTGAAGATGGCTGGTTTTTATGGTGAAAAACAGTCAAAAAGCATGTTTCTGATATCAAATATTTTCTAAACTAATAAAGCTGTTAGTAATGCATACGCATCCTGTCAGAAAGCCATTTAAACTGAAGGATCTTTATACAGAGGTAAAACTATGTTCCCCTATGAGGTGTGAAAGGATCAAGTCATGAAACAGCAGATGGAATGTTTTCAACTGAGCTTCTGCACTTTCTCAGTTTAGCCACTGAGCTGCGCCAGAGTGTTGTGCAATAAACTCTAAACGCATAAAAATGCATGTTTCCAATCCTGAGAAGATGTAGGCGAACTACAGTTTTGGTACTTTTGAAGGCAGCTTTATGTGATCAAAGATAAAATGTGTAAGAAAAACACCTTCATTAAAGCAACTTGGATCCTCAGACAACATACTGAAGGAAGGTTGTTGGAAATCTTGCAGCAAATACCTTGCAGCATTTCATGTAGACAAAAACAAATATGCACATCAGTGTTATAGTTCAAGAATTGACTGGTGAGTGTTTTTGTTATTATAACAAGAAGAAAAGTGTCTAGATAGCATCATCTCTGCTTTGCTGCACAGCAACAGCAGTGAACTCAGTATAAAACATAAAGTCCTTGATTATCTAAAAGTGAGTTTCTGTTTGAATGCTTTAAACCAGCTAATATCCTAACAACAGTAAATGACTAAGAAGAGCCAAGTTCAACTTGGACTTCTACTGTCTTTATAAAACTTAGAGGGGTAGTTTTATGTAAAATCAACATTTACATCAAGCTTTAATGTCAGTCCGTCATTCAAACACATACCTGGAGTTTTGCCTTGATTCTTTCATGCATGTTTGAAAAAAAATCCTTTTATCACCTGTAGCAACCATTCAGGTCTGGACACCTGGGTGGACCGAGCGTCGCCTTTGAGGATGAAGCTCCTCTTCAGAGCTGCAGTTTCCAAGCTTCTGAGCTTCTGCCTCACTGAGCGGCCCTCCTCTATGACTCCCTAACTCAGCTCCTTCAGACTAGCCAGCAGCAATTAGCAAAACACTTGATGGAACTGTGCATCTGCTGAGCTCTTTATGCAAGCTACTTCTCAGTTCAAAAACAATTGTCAAAGCTTAATAAAGGAGCAATGTGGTGATGACTTCCTGAAGGCAAGTTTCAGAAGTTTTTAAAGAGACAGAGGCCCAATTTCAAGGCCTTCAAGTATGAACTCGAATAACTTTTGGGTCATATATTTTATATATTGAGCACTTTTATAACAACTGAACATGACATAGTTAGTTGATGAAATGCCACCATATGACTGGAAAATACATAACACTGTCCCTTTAATGGCTCTCGATCATTTAGCCATTTCCACAGAAGATGATGGTGTTGACCCCTCAGGTTGAATTGAACATGTTTACTGTTTAGTAGCACTCTGTGCATGTAGTGCAAAAAAAAACATTCTGCCAATTTTTGCATTTGGATAAACCACTGTGTGACATTTATAAGATTGGATTATTTTCAGTCAAAGTTCTCATTGGTCTGAGTTCCTCTCCCTTTGTATCGCAGAACCGTCCAAGCGGTTGCACATCCTATTCAACCACTAGAGGGCAGCACCTTACCATGAGCTGAAACTCGATCCACTTGCACGCGCGCTCTGTTAAACAAATCAATACAAGGCAATACGGATTTTGAAATGACAACGGCATTGGTTTTAATTTCGTCTCTTAGATCATATCTGGAGGGTTTTACAGGTGGAGCATAAAGTCAGATAAATCAGAAGTTGTTTTTGAGATTGCCTGCTCCCACAGAGTGATCGTGAATGGGGAGGGGGGTGTGGGAGCAATTCTCATGATTCATGTGGTTCACCTGCACGTTGGAAGTGAGAAGCCGGGCCGATATCGTGAAAGAGGCGAAAGAACAGAGAGCCGCAGTAAATCTGGAGGGACGCTACACTGTGTCTAATACAGCCTGGCATTTCCCTCAGCGACTCCTCTCGCTGTCGGGGCCGTTTCACAGAGACCCCTCTGCCCAGAGCCACCTCCTGTATCCACCCACAGGGGGCCGACCCGGCTCTGGGCAGGTGGGTTGCACTTCCAGGTGGCCTGTTGAGCAGACGCTGCTCTAACGGGGCCGTGAAACCGCTGTCCTCCCTGGGTTCACTGTTAGCGCCTGTCAGCGCAGACTGTCATCTGAGCGTTTAGCAGAGCAGAAAGAGAGAGAGAAAGAGAGAGGGAGAGAGAGAGAGAGAGAGAGAGAGAGAGACGGCACAGTTTGCTTTCTGGTGCTCCGGCTGCGAGTGGCTGACAACAGTGGATTAAGGGACGGGTCATGGCCTTGCTGATGGGATTTTTCAGAAAATATAGCTTCGCCCCGGAGCACTGTTTTTCTTTCAAATGTATAAATAATATTCAGCGTCACATGTGCATTGTTAAGCATGGGAAAGAGGGCGCTGGTTTAAAACAAGTCTGTAGGTTTTTGGAATAAATTCAGAATGTTTCCAGCAGAAGACCAAGAAAAAAACAAACAAACAAAAAAACTCACATGAACTGTATTTCCATTGTAAAATGTCCGGTGCGTGTACCGGTACACAAGTTGGTGCATTTTATTTCAGCTTGTAAAAGGTGTGTGTACACTTTACTCTGTAAATAAAAATGAGGGTATGATGAGCTTATGCAGCCTCTAACATCCGTTCACCTTTTGACCCTCAGTTTATATTTAATACCGCCGTTAGCTGCACAGCAGCAGCTATGTGACAACGGATAATCTACAGATACGGCACAATGTGTTGACATGGAAAATAGAAAACTGCTTCTTTCTACTGAACCATAGACGTGCTTGATATTAACTGAAAATATTATAAATATCTGTTGTGCGGGCAGGAGATTTTTAAGCTTGTTATTCACAATAAAAATCGTAGTTTTCCTTCGTATTGCTATTATTAGAGAAGTGACAGCAACAAATAGACCAGATCAACAAGGAACGACTACTTCACAGATTTCTCTCTGTTCAAATCTTTGTTTTCTACTGTTGCTTTTTTTTTTTTTGGCATTCAGCATAGTGCTTGTATTAGCATCTCTTATTTCCTCGGATTGTACATTTATATTTAACTAGTGTTGCCAAAATATCCCAGCTTGCTCTGTTATACCTCAAATCAAGAGAACCGAGTGTCACTTTAACTGTTAGGCAGCTGAAGTTATTTTTTGTTTCAGCTGAGATTCCTTTAGCACTGCAAAATAATTTACGTGGGAATATTTTTTTTATTTTTTTTCACTAAGTCCTGACTTCAGTCTCAAATAGAATCAGTGGAAGGAGCTGAAGATTAGGGTGATGGGAAGGAGGCCTTTCCACTGTCCGAGGCTTGGAGCTCATTGTCAAAGATAAATAATCAAAACACCAGGTCAATATGTTTTTCACTGATTATTTAGAAGGCTATTCATGGATGATTTTAGATGTAATTTCTTTGTTTAGAGTAAATAAAAGAAGATAATTTGTTTTTGCTCTCTTATCTCAGTTCTTCAGACTCAAACCTCTGGTTGAATTTAAATAAATCTAAACTTAAATCTTTCGGGTTTATGAATAATTCTGACTGTAACTATACATGTTTATTGCTTTTTTTCTTAGATTATGGCAGTAAATTTTTTTTTTGAATTACATATTTAAGTATGTTTCAAAAATTTTTTGACTCAGACTGTCCATATTTGTCTCAGTAAACCTAAAACAGCTTTGATAGATGTGAAGAACCGTAACCATGGTTATCCCAATGTCGTGCAGTAAAATGAAAGTTACCTGGAGGCCGGTGAGCGACTCTGAACGTGGAGCTACACGCTGATCATGGAGCCTCACTTCAAATTGTCTGCTGCTAAAAACTGAGTGGAAAATCCTCTCCAGATCCGCACCGGAGACGGGCCTGGACCGCTGGCATTCTTCCGTAATCTCAGTTCCACACACACCCCTCAACATATGTTCACATCCACTCCAGCTTTCTTCTGACCTCTCCATCCACATCGCCAACAACGTAGCTACAGGCTGCTTGTTTTGCTGAGGTTACTGCCTTTTTTTTTTTTTTTAAGAGATCTTATTTGTTGACAAATTTCCAAACTGAGCAAGGCCATCGATTTTGTACGTTTTTTTTGTTTTTTTCTTTTTTCGCTGTCGTCGTGGAAGGGGGCGGACATCTGTGGACAGGAATAGAAAGGAATGGGGGAGGTTGGTGTTAAAAGGAAAAAGCCTTCAGGAATGTCCAACCTTTCACAACGAGGATAAAATTATCAATGACATAGACTTGTACTCATCATGCCATTTATTCATCTTTGAACTCCTGATTACGTCGATAAATCCTTCCGCTTTTTCACGACATACTAATGTCGTACAAATTCCTTACAGGCATTTCTAAATTGGCACCACAAAATCTGCAAATCTGATTGCAAGAAAAAAAGAAAAAAAAAAAAAACATTAAAACAATCATAAAATCCTAGAGGAACAGCTATTTATTGATATTTTAATATTTTAACAATTTAATTGGTTTTATCAGTATATTCTGGCACAACCAACCCTTTAAGAACATTCAGATTTTTGATATGGCCCAAAGTGAACATGAGTTTGTCATCCCTGTTTTGCGTATTGGAAGCTCACATCAGTGTCTTCCTATCATCTCCTGCTGTATCCTTTTATGGTTCAGGGGGTTTGGAATCTGTCCCCAATGACTCGAGGCCAGTGTGTGTGTATGTGTGTGTGTTTGCTCCTCAGATTCACTTTTGGCATTCCTTGTCTTTAGAGGTACCAGCATGCAGCTTCCAAGCTGCAATCAGCTGGTGCTGTTTGTCGAGTGTGAAGTCGTACTGGTCACTGGGTTTGCCCTGACTGACCGGACTTCCACTGGCTCCTGTTTAACATCACAGCAACACCAAACCCACTCTCAGGATCTTTAAATGTGACTTACTGGACTGCTCCCCGTGCTATCCTGTAACTTGTTGGAAAGAGTTCTGGCATTATGCCTCTACTGCTTGGCGCACAAGTACAATGATCCTAATCTGTCTGTGTTGGGTAACCAGAACCTGCCACTGATGTCAGCTGAATCATCTCTTACCTCCTGACAGGTTTGAAGACTTATGTGACACCACAGATGAAAATAAGTTACTCTTTGACTCCTTTTACCTCCAGAAATATCAAATAATACCAATAAGAATCAACCCAGTTCACCCTCACCACTTGTTTGGGTTTCCCAGATCTGTTCTGTAGTCCACCACACCACCGGTGTTCAACTCTATCTAGCTGGTAAAATTAGCAGGTGCATATATTAAAACATTTAGATGTCACACAGTAGTTGAACCATTACACATTAAACAGAAAAAAACCCATGCAATCATATCTGTAGATGCAAATGACTTCTCAGAGAAAATGTTGTTGGAAACATTGAGACACTTTCATCTTAAAAATTGGACTGTGATTAAAAGTGGGAAATCGCTCCTTTTGTTGGTCATTTGCCAAAAGCACTATATGTTTAGGAACTAAATAGGTGAGAAATGTAATAATGTAATTTTATCTAAAAACTCGCTCATATTTTAATTTGTTTTTAAGTTTAAAATCCCCTCCCACTGGCTTGTATCAAAATGAGTTTCACATGACACTTTCAGATTTTCGTTAAATCTCTGCAGCCTTTTATAAACAATGTTCACATTTCATTCACAGATGTTAAGTGTTTCATCCTCTAATTTAAGACTGTTTGTCATTTTATTCAAACTTTTGTGCTTTGCTGTGAATCATCTGCGTCGTTGCTAGATTCACATCATATACGGTCAGAGGCTACAGATTCTCTACATGGAAATCATGGCTTACAATGCCTTTCTCCTGGTGTTATAATTTTCAACAGATTAGTGTCTGTCATTACAATAGGCAATTTAACACCTTACAAACAATACTGATGACTTCAGCAACATTTTTACCTTAGTAACTGCTAGCTACTTAGCAGTTACTAGCTACTTAGCTAGCAGTTACTTAGCTAGCAGTTACTTAGCTAGCAGTTACCTAGCTAGCAGTTGTACAGTTACAGTAACAGTAAGTACAGTAAGTGGTATAGTGAAACATCTATCTATCTATCTATCTATCTATCTATCTATCTATCTATATCCTAGCAGGTTTGGAACTTTAAAATGAAACGTGATTCTTGAGATCCCTAAAAAAAGTAAATTTGTAGAGGAAGCAGTGCCATACCATATGACCTTCTATAATTAACACAAAAACTGATGCAAGTAGATGAAAAGTGCCAAGACGGCACTATTTACCTCATTTATATTCATTTTCTGCTCTTCCGTTTCCTGTTTCAACGTCAGAACCATAATTCATATGTAACATGAAACATGTTTAAGTCATGAGCCTCAGAAACGTCTCGGGCTTCTAATTTCTGATTAAAAATGTACTCCGGCTTCCTGACGGTTCATTACCGAGCAACTGAAAGTGGACTTCCAGCCGTCTAGGCCTTAAGAATTAATTACATTGGAAAACATGCATGCAGGCAGACGGGGAGCGAGGAGGCCTCCCACCGTCGAGAGTCTGAACCGTGTCTTTAACACTTAGTAGAGTTGGAGATTATGTGTTTGGCTTGAATGTGCTTTATTTAACTTTACAAAGAGGGTTCTGTGCCAATATGGTACATCTGCTTTAAAACACCATTTGTAGTTACAGTCGTGTGTACAGATACAGATATAAAGTCATGGAAAATTTAGGACACCCAATAAATATTTAGATGTCTACCATAAAATATTCAAATATCAATGTCTGGCCTTGTTTTCGTTTAGCTTTTCTCAGTCGCTTTCATGCATTCCTTAAAATTTGTTCAGTCTTCAAGCCATTGTGTCACTTGTGCGCATCGAAACAGCAGTTTCTCAGTGTTTAAATGTCTTCGGGTCAAGTCAGACCCCATTTCATAACTGTTTCTTACCAAACTATATTGTGTAGAGCCCATATGCCTCTGAAGGCAGATATTTACCACATAATAAAGAGATACAACCTTTTGTTTTTTTTATTACGGTGGGATATTATATTCGATAAAACTCTCCCTCTCTTAGCTGACATTACCTAAATGATTTATTTTTTACTAAACACCAGAATAATGAGGGGAAAAAAATTAACTCAGACATTTACATCCAATAAGCCTGACTGTGTCTGTAAATAATATGGGAGTGATGTCATTATAAGCTCCATAAATTCATTTCAAGGCAAAATCTCAAATTACAGACAAACCTACCACCTGTCCATCCTGGAGAAGTCCAGAGCCGTTGGCCTGTCTGCTGGCATAGCACGTGATCAGGGCTAACAAAATATTACAAAACAAACCTGAAATCTGATGTTGACTGATACATATATATCAAATAAGACTTGAAAGATGTGATTTTGTAATTTAACATCTTGAAATTGGGCATCTTTCTCTTTCCAACACTCCTCCTTAAGGAAGTCATCACAACCAGCCTCCTCTATTAACCCCTTAACAACATTTCTACCAGCACCAGACTGAGAAGCAGCTCGTATGATGAGCTCAGCAGATGCGCAGTTCCACTAGGTGTTTGCTAATTGCTGCTGGCTAGTCTGAAGGAGCTGAGTGGGGAAGCTGTGGTGGACGGCTGCTCTGTGAGGCAGAAGCTTGGAAATTGCAGCTCAGAGGAGGGGCTTCACTCTCGAAGGGTTGCCAGGTCCAACACATTCTGCACAGCTGAACGGTTGCCATGGGAGATGAAAGGATTTCTCAAACACGCATGAAAGAATCAACACTCCAGGTATGTTTCTGAAGATAGATTGCTCTATTAGAGTCACATAACTGCTTAAACTTTCCCTTCAAATCTGTTTTCAAAGAAGTTATGAAATGTCTCCAAAGCAGATACCAGACAGGTACTGACCAAGTAGGTGGTCAGTAAGAAAATAGCTCAAAAAGTGATAAAACCACAAGGAGGGAACATTGATAACACACAACACAGGAGAGCTAATTGTAAATCAGGCCACATCAGCATAATCCATCTGCTTAATCAGAGCATCAGCCAAACAAAAACACTGGAGGAATCGAGAAATACCTCAAAGCTTAAACAGTTTTGATGAAATCAAGATCAAC
The DNA here is from genome assembly GCF_001443285.1 of Poecilia latipinna. Lineage (NCBI taxonomy): Eukaryota > Metazoa > Chordata > Actinopteri > Cyprinodontiformes > Poeciliidae > Poecilia > Poecilia latipinna. The sequence goes on along the minus strand of NW_015112801.1, from coordinate 288,436 downwards.
AGGGCAGGCCAGATGCTGTTAGATCCCAATCCTTCTAAATTAGCATTAACTCAATGAACATCTCTCGTTGGGGCTAAACAGAGCAGGAGCAGCCGAGCGCAGCAAGACGACACCGAGCCGAGTTTGTTCTGGCAAAGCTTCTGGACCGGGTGGCGCAGGTCCAGCGTGTGCTTTCTGCTTTTCTGCCTAACGTTTCTGTACGGATGTTGGCACATTGAGAACACTCAAGTGAGGTCCGCAGGCAGAAGCAGTTGGATTAAACGGTTCTTGAGTCCGGGCCACACGAGGTGCTGAGAGACGTCTCCCTCACCGGGACGGGCTTCCTCCGAGCCGGCCAATCGGGCGGCCTGCTGGCCGGAGCATCCTCTCAGCCAGTGCACCAGTCATACCAGGCATGCTGGGGTCAGTAACAGCTGCAGAAAGGGAGGAGACCTTCGGTCGATTTTGGCAACTAAAAAAGGAACAGGTGGGGTAGAGCTGATCCGCTTGGGGCTGGCATGCATGAGGGCGTTGAGTCGGCCAAAGCCACATATTATCATCATCACGCAGAAATCCAGAACATGACCCCCTATCAGCTCGTGGAGATGAACTGAGAAGCGTCAACCTGGAAGGAAATCACGGCCACAACACAACACTTGGACGGATTGTTTCGGTTTGCTAAGTGACGCGGGAAAAGCAGTGAAACGTTCTCAAGATGTCCACCTGTCGTGTTTGTAGATATTTATATTCGCAGGGGAAAAACGGTGTGTGTGATTTTAAAAGAACTAACTCAGAATTTGTATTATTTGAGCAAAACGTCCGTCCTGCCTGAATAAACCCCAACGTTTGTTCCTACATGAGTAGTTCTAAAATCTGTTTCCAGTGGTCGGACTAGAGTTAACTGCAGGATATGTAATTAATTAATCACAGTCAAACATAAGCAAACCGTATCCACAAAATAAGCAACATTTTCAAGTCAAAAATCCTTTCTGAGCCCAGTAAGAAAGATATTTACTGCTTTTAGTCTGTCATTAAGGCGATTCAGCCATCAGATTGGTGCAAAGCATTTCAGGAATTCCTTATTTTGTTGAAAAAATACGTCTTTAGAAACGTGGACTGTGGACGCAGACGTTAGCTTTGGGGACGTCTGTGCTGTTGTGACATGTTTAGCATCGAGATGCTGTTTCAGGCTTGAATAGGTTCGCTGATTAACAATCTCCTTTTAGCATAACATCAGTCTTTTCCATCATATCAGTTTTTGAAGGAAAGATTAACCACCAGTGAGCCGAGGGGAGCAGCTTTATTTGTCCTCCATCACTGTTGTTTGTGCGTCAGATTTACAAGCATACCAGAAACGTGTGAATACAAACATTCCGGCTGGAACATTTGCAGATTATTATTATTATTATTTTTAATTTTATGTTTTTCCACATTTTTAGCAAGTTAAAGTTTATGTAGCTAAGTCTTTAATTACTTAAATGGGCATTAAAGTCCTGTCCCTACGTTTAATATATTACCCTCTTTTTCCTCCTCCATGGGGTCAGTGGGAGCCTTGTTGTCTTTATCCGTGTAGGGATAAAGACAACAATTCTACATAAATCAATTCTACATAAAACTGCACACACAACAGATAAATCTTTTTTTGCTTGGTGGGTTGACTGATTTGACAACAGCTCCGTGTCGGTCAGGGCCGTGTCTATCAGCTGTCAAGAAATGTCATGTCGTAAAGAAATGCGCACAGCCATTTTGGAATCACGTTTTATAGCGCTGCCGTGTTAATTCAGTTAAAAACCTTTTTCTGCCAATTTGACTCTTTTTCTTTTCTGTCAACTGCATATAAATTACCATCCAGATAGATTTCTAAGTTCAGTAAAACAGAGGCCGGCTTCCAAGCTGCCAGTCTGCGGCCAACAACGTGCAGCAGCGTATTCTGGCAGCGTTTGAGGGCTCTGTTAGTCAGCAGCAGTGGCTCCTGTTTCTGACTGCCTCTGCAGTAACAGACCGAGGAAAAAGCTTCATCCAATCCTCAGCCCTTAATGAAAATAATCCAGAAGGCAGACTTAATGATTTTTCTTCAAAATGATGTTAAAGGGCCATTACTGGGATGTTGTGAAATAGAAGCCTAATTTATTAAATGTGAGGATTTTTTTTATATATATATTTTTTTTTAACACATCTCGTGTGTTAAAGGAAGACTTTGAGTTTTCCTTCAGCTGCCAATGATGTAGAAATCCTTGTCAGCCATTAATAGGAACACAGGAACACTGTGTGGAAGGTAAAAAGTCAGAAGTAAAACCTACAAGGGTTCTCAGTACATCCTCAATAGATTTCCTGACATTTCAGAGATGCCGCCTCACTGTAAGTTTAACCTGGTGACACAATGAGCAAATAAGCTGGAAAATACACGATCGTCAATTTGTACCTGAATAGTTGAGAGAAGGAGCTCTTGGAGGACTTCTTATTTATCGCTGTGTTTTGCGCCACAGTTGTCATAATACAGGACTCATTGTAGCGTTCGCCATCCCTCCTCTAGACACATGTTTTCCAGTTGGCTCAAATAATTTAAATAACTTAGCACCAGCCTTCAGCTGTCCATCCTTGTACTTCCAGCAGAACTTCATTCTGCGTTTTTCGTGGCTTCCTTCTCCCTTCCTTTCTTTCTCTGGGTAACCTTATTTAACTTCATAACACACTCCTGAGAAGGAGTTAGTGAAGTCGTCCTGATGCAAAACGACCTCGGTTGGAACTCTATGCTTGACTTCAAGCACGTCTGATTCGGTGTCACTTCAGGTGGACTCTTTCCCAACTTCATTGGTAATGATCACATGACTGTACTTGCATGAAGTTGCTGATCATTTATGTAGACATACAGTGAAATTAGTGTTTTGTTACAAAAATAAACTGAATAGTTAATAAAGTCGTTTTAAATCAGTTCTGGCGCTTTAGATCGGAGGTGTCTACAGTCAGCCGGGTTACAGGGTACAGGGCCGGTGTCCTGCAGGTTTTCGTTCCGTTCTTGGTTCAACAAATATCTCCATCAGCAGGTCCATGTCCTGCTAATGCTAACGAGGCATCGTTTGACTCAAGTGTGTTGAACCAGGGAGAGAAATAAGTGCGTGTTCACACCGGGAATGTCCGTTAGCCTGCTTGTTTGGTGCGGATCAAGATTTATTTCTCTCGTTTGGTGCGGTTTGCTTTCACACTGTGAAAGCGGACTGTGACGTAATCAAAACCACACGGGTGACGATCGTTGCTCCTGTTGGACAAAGCAACAGAGGTCGGGCCAGGGCACAACACAAGCGTTGCAAATCTGCTTGCTGCGTTCAGGTCGTCGATATTTTGAATGTCGAGAGGAGTTCGTTCAGTGTGTGTTACACAATATTTTGAAATGGCATCAGTTTTGATCGTGACTTCAGCTGCTTACATAAAACTTCCTGTAAGCAGGTTAGCCTCACTGTTGCAAAATGGACAATGATTGTCTGGAATATGATAAAAATCCTCACGTATAAATTCGCCACTGTAATTACTGTGGAAATGGTGACTGCCACAGACCTTAGTCCTGCCACAGTATGTGCTTGCTAATCAGATATTTGAGCACAAAAGGATTTGGGTTACTGGGCAGGGAAGACAAAGTGACAAGAGTCAGCACGTTGACGGAGAATATCATGAGCGTACAGTTCAAAAACAGACAGAGAGAGGAACAGCTTGTTACAATGGAGCGACTATGAGAAAACTTACATGGAAGCATGACAGATGTGCAAATTGAAGCCAGCCTGAATTGGGGGGAAAAGCAGATTAACTGGGTTCAGGGTTATCTGTGCTCCTCTGTGTGTGTGTGTGGTGAGTCGGGAATTCAGAAACAGAGGGGGAAAAAAAGAAAGACAGGGAGGGAGAGGCCGGCTTGCTGCATGACTGACATTTTATCTGACAGTAAATTTTCAGAATGTGACTTCCTGGATGACGCGCCGATCCGAGCCGAAGCCGTACGTCTGCGGCCACGTTTACCCTCCTGACAGGAATTTGTGTGCGACGCTGGTCCAGTGTGGCCGAACGCAAGAGAGGAAGAAGGAAGTCCTCACCCTGACAATCCATTATTCCCTCTGTTCAAGCTGGCTGCTCCTTTATTCGCAGTCTATCAACTTCAATCTGTCATTCATATCAGCATCTCTCTCTCTCTCTCTCTCCTACATTTAGGTTGCCCATGTTGCATCACCGCCTCCCAGAAAACTTCTCAGTCCTCCAGAGATGATTCACTGCTATCACTTTTTGCTTCTGGTGTGACCACCTGCCTTCTTCTCTTGGTCAAGGAGCCTCTGAAACGCCAAACGATCCGTCCAGCTCTCCTCTGGCTCCGAGCGCACGTGCAGTTTGCTCATGCCTGCTGTCGGCTCCCATTACCTAATTGGAAATGAGATGCATCTGGCCTCTGTTTGCATATGCGTGTGTGTGTGTGTGTGTGTGTGTGTGTGTGTGTGCTGCCCTCTTGGTAGAGATACCCTCTATGTCCCTCCCTGCCTCCCTGCAACCCTTTTCTTACCGTCCAGCTGGGGAGAGCCGTTTAATAGCAACAAGGAGCCATGGGAGTGGGCAGATAACGGCCAAGTTGGAGAAAGCCAGCTCCTGTGATTCATTGCCGTTAATAAGATCAATGTTTAATTCATGAGATCCCGTCATGCTACAGTGGCTTCTTCGTCCGCGTTGGCGAACCGAGTTTACAGAAGCTTCCGCTCTCCGAGCTCTTTCATCTGCTAGGCTCGGTGACCTTGCATCTCCCGGCGCGAGATCCGCGGAGGCGCTTCCTCGAAGACGATCACGTCGGGAGTGTGTGTGTGTGTGTGTGTGTGTGTGTGTGTGTGTGTGTGTGTGTGTGTGTGTGATGCTCCGCGCCGGGCATGCGTCGAGACGCCTCGATCTCGTGATTGATAGTGAGAGGCAGAGTGAGCCCTCCTCATTTAAAAGGCCTGTCACGTCAAATGGATTATAGCTCATTAATACGTATTAATGAAGCAGCCAAACTACTGGCTAATGACCTACATTTGGGGGAAACAACAGGGTGAATTTTGATGAGGCAATAACTTTCTGCACTTCCTCTTCCTGCTTTTTACCAAAGTAGGAAAAGAGTCAGCGTAAAGCATCCATCCATCCATTATTCCTGCTTGTCCTGGCAGGATCCCGTTTCCAACTGTGGAAAAGTATAGGCAATGCACGTTACTTTTATTTTGCATTTACTTTAGTTTTACTTTATTTAAGTGTAATGTGGATGTCACTACCTGCTACCTGCCCCACCCGACAGTCTTTAATATAAACTATTAGTAGTATCGATAGTGTACTCTGTGAATCTATTTCAGGGCCCATACTGAGTCCTTGTTGCAGTCCCACTGTAGATAAATCAGCTGAATATTTGCCCTCTGGTTCTCTGCTGATTTCTAAACACATACTCCACAAATGCAAAACAAAGGATTGAAAATTAGTGAAAAAGAAGCCAAATAATGATGGTAAATGACAACGATCTCATAACAAAAGGATAAGAAAAACAATTAAAAGACAAATGAAACACAAGAACAGCCAAAGGAACCCAGTAGAGAATCCTAGTGGTTTTTCCGATTCCCAACAAATGCTTTCTGTGTAGAGTCAGAGACAGATTTAAGGCCTTGCTTTGAATACTGAATAACAGAGAGAGAGAGAGAGAGAGAGAGAGAGAGAGAGATGGGTGAAGGAGCAGAGAGAGATGACAGATTCATCCCCTTCAGTTTCAGAGTGAACAGATGTGTACTCCCTCTGTGGTGAGATTGAGAGCATCGTTTATCTGCATGTCCCTTTCCACCGTAAGGCAGCTAGAAACAGCAGTCCTTGGTAAGATGGAACATGTCTCTTGTGCAAATGTTTACCAAAGTCCTCATTAGGATGTCATACAAAGCCTAAAGGTAATTTGGAGCGGATTTCCTCCTGCCGACGTACAAAGGAAGAGAACATCCACAGAGCGCTTGATGATTGCATCCGGATGAAATCAAGACGCTGGCCAACTGTCAGTCTCAGCACAAACAACTGGTTGATTTTTATATTCCAGATTACTCCTCTGTGGTGTCCTCACACGGTTTATAACGTGACTAAATACAACTGAAATCAGAAGTTTGCATACAACTGTCAGAGGCGGTAATGTAAGAATCATTTGGGGCTTTCTATTATTTATTTTACCGTCTTTTTGCAGGGTGAAATTCTGAAACATCAAACAACTGCAGCAATGTTCTCCCATATCCCAAGTTTGTGTTTCTGTTGGCCGTACGATTGAGCAATTTCACATTCATAAAATAAATTTGCTTAATGGAAACATGGCAATTTTGAAAACAAACTTCCATTTGTCCATAAAATGTTTTGCTGCTGTAGGCTTAGCGTTTTAGCCATCTCAAATTTGGTTTATTTTGCAAAACTGCAATGGAAACGCTTTTTTTTTTTGCATGTGATCAACAACCGGATGTTGAAACTGACACAAACCATGAAGAAAAAGAAGAAGAAGAAGATAGAATGTATTTGGAGGATTGTTGTACGGTATTTTTTTTTAAATTACGTATTGCGTGAACAAACTTATTCACTGGTGCTTTTAATTGTGTTTGTTATTTAACAGAATAAATTGCAACATTTAAATTTAGATTTTTCCTGATGGGGCTAAATGGGACAAAAACTTGTTCTTTACCTTATCCTGAGCACAAGGTAAATGTGGAGGTCTGTTTTCCTGTCACTTTGTTGTTTTGCCTGTTCCATCATCCTGTCAATCCTTTGGACATTCATTTAATATTCTTCCTCCAGCTCTGTGTGATGGACTGTTCCAGCCATGAATGTATCAAAAGTTCAATGAACGCTTCTCTCTTCCTCTCTGAAATTTAAGCACAAAGTCTCAGGAATGCCCTGGAAACGCCTGTCGTTAAAAAGGATCTGAGGGAAGAAAACTTTTTTTATTTAGGTCTGTCTGCTGCCTTATCGAAAATAAAAAAAAAGAGAGACTTTTTCTCCTCTCTGGAGTGTTATATTGTGTCACTTCTCGGCAGTGGTAATTATTTAGTTTCTTGTGTGTTCGCTGTGTATTCGGTACATATTTAGTTTACGAGTTTCTTTTTTCCTCTTGTTCTGTTTCTCTGCTGTTTTCTCCTCGATTGTTTGTCCTGTTCTCCTTGTGCCTCACCTGTAAGTTTGTTTTACATTCTTCCGTCCTCCATCACCCTCAAACACCGATTCATATTTTGTCTTTTGTTTTACGAAACGAATAAAAACGTATGTATGTAGCAGAAGCATCCTTCTTCTTCCACACTTTTCATTCTCACACTTTTTATTAAGGGTAGCTGAATCATTTATGACTTTAAACAGACGGAGCGGTTCTTGAGGGACGCTTAATGAACTAAGTTTGAATAAATAATACATTCCAGAATTGTCGCCGAATTGTCAAACGCCACTGATTTTGTTCACGCCGACACACACTTACTTTAGAGATAAATTAATATTTCCGATCTCGTTTTTGCATGGAGCTCGGGCACCGACGAAAAATATGCGTCAATATGTGAGTGAGCAAAAACTTGCAGGTTATTTTTGGACTCTCCAGCTTTCTGTCACAGATTTATTATGCAGAAGAGACAAGTCTGAGTTTCCATCTTCTCAGCAGTTATCCCTTTAATGTGGAGAGCAGGGCTGCACGAATACCGAGAGCAAACACTTTGGGAACCTGTTGCTCGAGTCTGCACTGCTTATAGAAACACGACTATTTGTTTCAGACACATTTTAACAGGCAGACATCATTAAAAATAAATCCACCAGCAGCACACTAATAAGCTATTATATCCAGAGTTTGATTTTTCTTCATGCTTTTATATTTATGATGAAATAGCGAACTGTCCAAGGAGTCTTTTGTTCAGTAACCAGTGGAGATGGGGGTGTGACATCTTGTCTGTTGTTTTTGGTAAAGCTAACTAAACATATCGATCTGGTTTGTTGTGCTACTGAAAAACTTTATAAGTTTTCTGCATGAAGTCATAGGATAAAGAAAATGATTAAAACAATCTAAACGATTCCAGTAGACAGCAGCAGCAGCATCCAACAAAAGCTAAGATTGACCAACTGCAGATTGTTCAAAGGAGAAAGGTGTGTGTGTGTGTGTGTGTGTGTGTGTGTGTGTGTGCGTGTGTGTGTGTTAAAGAAAACACATTAGTGCTGGCCTAACACAAGCCCGTTCATCTTCCAAACAAAATCGCTCTGCAGGGAATAGGAAAATCAATATGTGGAAAGTATTTAATACAGCCGCCAGAAATCCATTTAAGACTTCAGAGCTACCAGAGAAGCAGGTTAGCATGTTCATATTTAGAACAATGAGCTATTTTCTCTCCAAACAGGATAAGTAAGGTGAACAAATAGTCCCATCTAAATGAACTTCTGGAAGAAAAACTTGTTGATATGAAGGTCAGAGCAACGCGGAGACGTTTGGCAGTATTGCAACAGAAACCTCAAATCAGCGATGGAGGTGGATGAGCACCTTTCCTTTTATGACATTTAATTGTTTTCTAGGCTTTAAAAAAAAAATAATTCTATGATTTGTAGTTGTTCCTAGAAGCATTTTAAGTCAGGGCTCCACTTTCACTTTATGCTACAGACCAGCACAAAATGGTGCAAAACTGTCAAGTGGGAAGAAAAAGGACGCATGGTTTTTAACATGTTTGTAAGAATGTGAGATTTGTATTTAACACCCCTGAGTTAATATTTTTGTGGAACCACTTTTTTGCTGCCATTACAGCTGCGAGTCTCTCCCAGCTTTGCATATCTAGAAATAAACTTTTCATCCATTCTTCAGATTGGATAGAGGCTGTTGGGTCTTTAACTCACAAATTGATCCAAACTGTCCCATTGCATCTCTGGCTGTTTGTTTCGGGTCGGCGTCCCATCAGTCTCAGTCTCGAGTGTCTTCAAGCTGTAGAAGGTTTTCCATGATTGCTCTGTATTAAGCTCCCTCCATCTTCCCAACTACTCTGCACATTTTCCCCTGTATTTGCTGAAGAAAAGCATCTCCTCAGTTTGACGCAACACAAAGTGTTTCCGCCATGACATAGTGTGTGTGGCGGGATGTGCAGCGTTAGTTTTCTGCCACACGCGTTCAATGTTGGTGTTCATCTGACCTGAACGATCGCTTCCACATTTTTCATCCTTCATGCGCAAACGGCAAACATGGCTTCTTCTGGTTCTCTTCAAGCATTGGCTTTCGTTTTGTCACACTCCAAACTAAGTTTGTTGAGGAGAGCCGCTGTTCCTCCAGTGCTACCAGCAGGGTTTTAGAAGCTTTTCCGATCACTGCTGTCTTTTAAGGTCGATGGTTTTGCTTTTTGTTTTTTTTTTCATTATCTATTGACTGTCTGAAAACTTCTTCAGTAACTGTTGATTACAAACGTATGGGCCCCATGACCTCTGAGGCAAATGATCATAGAGCTTTATTTGTAAAAGCTTTCAGAAACTTGAGAAAATGTGTGAAAAAAATAAAAGTTTTTCTGGTATGCTTACTCTCACAAAGCCTGTACCAAAAAATTTGATTTTTTTTTTTTTTTTTTACATCTTTCACAAATAGCAAGTTGGGAAATCACGAATGTTGACAAAGAGGCAAAGCAGCCAAAGCACATGTCTGCTGGGACACTGAACGTTCACAAAGACTTACAGCTGTGTCCCGATTCAACACACACACACACACACACACACACACACACACACACACACACACACACACACACACACACACAGTTCCACCGCTGCTGAAACAAATCTTGCGTAACAAGGTGTGTGCGTACTCGTTTGTGGATGATCTGTGATTTCTTGTAAACTCTCCAAGGAGCTTCACCAACCTCATTCCTGATGTCTCTTGCCTCTTCCACCGGCCACCCATCCTTAGCCGATGAAGGATTCTCTCGCTCTCTTTCTCTTCTCTCTCTCCTGTCTGTCTGAATGCGTAGCCTTTCACGACTCTGAATTGGGGAACAGGTGAGCACTGCACTGCTGAGACTTATTGATCGTGTCATTTATCTCACAGCACAGCCCTGGGAGACGCAGGGGGAACATTACTCACCACCTTATTACGCCGTTAACTCATTTTGACAGGTAGGAAAAACCTCCATCTCTCTGGGAAAAAAAACAGCTTCTGTCTGCCGTGTGAATAAATCCACGCAGGTTTATCACGATTAACAGATGATTATCAAAAGGGTTTATTCCTTTACGGTGAATTTGAACGCCCTCGCCAAATATAGAATTGCATCTTTGAGAAATCTTCCAAATCCCACGATATGCTTTGGTTTTGAGGTTGTAGATCCAATCTGGCATGAAAATAACCTTTAAGAACACGGGTGAGGTTGTTGTGCCCTGCTCCAGTGCTTCACACTCAGGTCTAATTTTAGCCCTGACTGGCTTTTACCCCTTTGAGGATCGACATTTTTTGCCACGAGGTTTATCATAATAGTTGTGCATACACAATCCAAGCTTCTGGGTGAAAGCAGTGAATGATCTTCCTGTCAGGATGTCTCAGGTAATCTGTTAGTTCTGTAAGAAGAACTGCGCCGCTGCTTTAGTCAGAATTTCGTTTCAACATTTTGTTGATTCTCATTTTCCAACAAAAACCTGTCATCACACTTGTTGTTGGGAGCAACTAAAAGAGAAGAAGGATGAGTATTGACCCTCCCAAAAAAAGAAAAGGAAAGAATCAAGATGCCCTCATGTTGCAGATCAAATCAGTTTTTTTTTTCTTTTTTGTTGCTTCTTTCCTTCGGGGCCCAGATGAGCGCAGGGCGAGGCGCTGCCATGGAGAATTCTGGGTGACAGAAGCTCTTAGTTTGCCTGTCTATCAATTTGTAAGATGTGAGACATGAGGGATATAAATACACCGTCTAGATCCCCTCGTCTCCATCCTTCAACAGTCCTCTCACTCTCGGTCCCTCTGACGGCAGCCTGTCAGGCTCCCTCGGCCCCTCGTGGAGGCTGGAGGTCCGCCCTGGTGAGCTGAGCGTTTCGCAGTTCCTGGCTCTGATAAGGAACCTCAAAATACCAACAACCTTCGTCTTAATCAGTGTGTCCGGCTACCACGACCCCGACGTGGCAAACAACAGCGCTAGATTTTGCAGATTCTCCATCGCCTTGTTAACGCAGTTAGAACGCATCGCATTACAACCAAATGTCTTCGAGGAAAGACGATCCGCATGTCTTGATTTCTCCAGCTTCCAATCAGATTGACGAGACGGTGGATCCCCACTAACTGGGAGTTGCAGCGTTTCGCCTATCTGTGGGTTTTTCTGTCGTTGTGTATGGTATTTTCTGTGAATACTTAACGACAATGTATTCATGGAGCGTTTACCAATTCGCAGATGTTTTTATAAAGCACATCTAGAATATCTAATAGAAAATGCAGCTTGTTAAGAAGAAATACTTTGGTACTATTATTGGTTTGCATTTGCAAAGCGGCCAATCCAGGAGTTCTGTTCAATTTCCTCAGTGCTGATTGGATGTAGGAAGAGATAAGGAAATAAGGAAAACTGTCTATGTTAGCTTCTGCGGTAGTACTAACACAGTTTCAACTGCACATAGTAATTCATGATAAGGTATATCTAGGGTTTAAACTTTTGAAATATGCAGTAATAAATGGCTATTGTGCTACTTAAACCCTGCAAAAACTGAGCATCTACCGCACAGTAGAATGTCCAGTTTTTTGTTATGGGGTCACCATTTTGTTATGGTTGGTTTTAGGGTTTTAACCCTAAAACCTGTTGCATCAGCTGGAGGGTTTAAATAAGCAGATGTAAGGACAAACCTACCTAGAGAGCTAAACTTGATTTCAGCTAAATCAGATTCACTAGAACGGACAGCAGCTGTGAACTGTGAACGCTCAGGCGTTTGTTCACAGGGGGAAACGTTAATGCCACAGACATTCATGTTCACCATCTATATTCTTGTTAAACATTCAACCTGCATTTCAGTGTTTTTGCTGTTTCCAGATTCAAGGTAAGGTACTGGAAAGAAAAGAAGGCCACTTGACAACGAAAGAAATACCTTTATTTTTTCCCCTTTTGACATTAAATCCAGTCTGAATCAAAGATTCCTGCTCTGCAGTCCAGAAGGTCCCTCACCCTGACCTGTTCCCAAGTAAAGGTTGCCATGTCAGCAAGCATCTTCATCTCACACTTAAACGTGGTTCATGCTTTCAACTGGAATGTTGTTTTTTTTCGTTTTTTTTTTAGGGTAGAATAAACCAAACGCATTTAACAAAGGAACTAAATGTTTTTGGGGGTTTTTTACTCTCTGACTGCTGTCTCGGGAGTTCAAATTCACATAAGTGGCTCCCTTTGCCGCATTATGAGCGTGTCTCTGTTTATCTTTAGTCGAATTACCTAAAAACATCATGACGCATTACAAGCAGGGCACAGAGACTCCCTATAATGCGAAAAACTATAAAATTTTCAATACTAGCTGCAATAAAATCCCCCCAACGAACCACTAGAGTAGCAATAAATTTACTGGAAGTGAGATCATGTGAGTATCTGACAGCCCCACTCCCGGGGGAGACACCTAGAGGAAAAAAAGGTTTCAGTTTTCACCGACGTGTGTTTGCTGAGAGCAAAAAAAAAATCGCCTCAAGTATTCACGTGTGGTGCAAAATAACAGTACGCCGCTTCAGTCAGAGCGGCAAGACGAGCATTTACACATTTAGAAATGTGTAAAAAAAGAACAAACTAAAAAGCATCAATGAAATAGCCATTTGAAAAGTTAATTGTCTGAAATGAAATGTATTAACGAGGACGATTGAAATTGATGCTCACTTTGAACTTCAGCGTAGAGTTTCTGTCATATTATTTGCTCTTTTATGCCAACAAGCAACATTTGTAAATAATAAAAAGACAAAAATGAGTGTATTAATCGCGCCTCCCTGTTTAACTTTGAAGCTGAATTCTTTACAGGATGTGATTTTATTTCCTCGGGCCGTTTTTGGGGAGCTTTTGAAGTCATTCAACATTTTTCATTAAACATGAGACACAGCCGTGTGTTCCTTGCACATAATGAGCCATTGTTAACTACATGATGATAATAAATTCATGCTATATAAGGCCCTCAACCTTTCCTCGAATAACACGGTGTTAGCAACTCAGCTGTAAAAAATAGATGCCATTGAAAACAGAGCAGATTTTTTGTTTTGTTTTGTTTTTTCTGGTGGCATTTAACCAGAAGGAATGTAACCATTATTTAGTTTGGATTCAGTTGCATTTAACAAAAGAACATGTTAATAAAATGTTGTCTTACAACTGACTCTTCAGAGTTTTCCCAAAACAGACATTTGTGACAGAAACGATAACTTTTGCTGCCTTGGCAGGCGCAACCAGTTTTTCTGAACATCAAGAAACCTCATCATCCCCAGGCTAAAAATCCAACACAGCTGTTCCCTTACCAGTTGTGATAGCAGCAGAAATAAACAGCCTATTAGCAATACCATCAGCATGTGCCTAATTAATGAAGACGTAGTCTGCATGACTCTCTGTGTTCGGTAATGTTTTCTAACAAACCTCTGAGGTGCATGGAAAACTGCACCGGTTTTTATTTAGTGGTGTCGGGGGTAAAGTTGGCTGAAAGGGGGAGTGTTGTGTAAAAATTCACTTTCTTGAGCTTCCATCGCGCTACAATGTTATTCCCTCATCAAAAACACACCTGGAGTGTTGCTTTGATTCTTTCATACGTCCTTTCGTCTCCCACGGCAACCGCTCAGCTGGGCAAAACACTAGGAGCAACAGAGCCTCGCCTTCGAGGACGGAGCTCCTCCTCAGAGCTGCAGTTTCCAAGTTTCCACATTTCCGAGCGTCCGCCTCACAGATCAGCCCTCCTACTGCCACGCTCAGCTCCTTCAGACTAGCCGGCAGCAATTAGCAAACAACTGGTGGAGCTGTGGATCGGCTGAGCTACTCCTGTTTCTGTGCAACGCTGGTAAAAACATTACTAACGGGTTAATAGAGGAAAGCAAAGTTGTAATGACTATCTGAAGGTGGAGTGTCAGAAAGAACAAGAGTTTCTTAAAGAGACAGGTGCCCAATTTCAAGGTGCTAAATTAAATTAAAAGTCAAACGACTTTCAAGTCGTATTTGATACATACTATTTTTATAACAACAGAAGGTAACATAGTTAGTTCACTTTGCTATAAAAAAACACTACGCCTTTTCTGCCCGTTGTGAAGTTCGAGAACACAGACCGAACACTGTGGACGTCTGAACAGACGTGACATTCAGATGCAGCACATGACGCCTGGAATTTTGCACAGCAGCTCGAGGTGAGGGCCCTCTCCCGGCTGGCTCGGAGGCCCACACTGCATGCGTCTCTTCGGGGGTCAGGGCGCAGCCCTCAGAGCAATAATGCGTCCATTCACGCAGGGCAGAAACGGTTAACGGATGGCTCAGTTTGTGTGGAAATCATGGGAAACGTAGGCTGGTTCTTCCACCCTCAACAGATCTCAAATGAGGGATTTCTTTTCTCAGCAACTTCTTTGGCAAAACTCCCTAACCTCATCAACATAACCCAGAACGAAAGAATATTGTCAGGAGGACGTTGGCAGATCCATCTGCCCTGCTCCCTTAAGAAGGGACCTTGACTCATACAGTAAATGTTACTTTTTTTTTCTCCCTTTAATTTGTCACCCACTTGAACACTGCAGACTCTTTGCAGGCAGAGGGAAATAATTAATTGATGAATGAGTATTATGACATCATTAAATATTTTATATATCTGCAGTGGGAGGAGAACAGCAGTGCAGTGCTTGGGCTCAGGGTTTGAACCTGCTGGCGTTGCTGTTTGGAGTTCAGATGTTTTCTCCTCCTGATTTTGCATCTCCAGGCTGAATAAATGCAGGAAGGGTTAACTGGGGGGAAGGGGGGCTTATCCTGACTGCATGCAAAGAGTGACTGACTTATTCTGTGGCTCAACGTGAAACGGTCGCCAATGCTTGGCCGGACAGTAGCAATTTCTAAAGTTCTGGCTGCATCAACTGTGAAAGCTGAGGATTTTAAATGTGCAATGAATGTATTTTAATGGTCCTTTGCTGACATTTTCCCAGAAACCACAGAAAGACGTGTGACAATTACTTTGTTTCGGTTTGGGAAATTCCACACAGCCAAACAGGACTGCATTCAGACTACCATTTGGTTTTGATGAATGTTCCTAATATGATAACTTGGCAGCAGCCATTCATTTTCTAGAGCCATAATTTCACGATCAGACACACATTCGCTGACCGTCCTTTACCTGGAACTGGTCCTAGAGTCAAATGGTTTAGCGACAATGCAGCGGCTGAACCAGACTTAAGTACACCAAGAGACCATCTCACTAGGATATCATCTGTTGACGCCTTTTTTTTTTCCAGATATGGAATTTTGTAAGATCACTGTTGAAATTTTAATTCAGCCCGAAGCGTTGAGATGAAATATTAACTCATTACCATCTAAAACATCAGAGGAGCTGGAGGCTGCGTTAAGAGCTATTGGGTTCTTTTAAACGGATGTTTTCAGGGATGGTAGACCTCAACAAAAATAAAGATTTAAGTTAAATTCCCAAATATCAGGTCGCAAGATCAATCTACTAACCCATCCGTTCATCTGTCCATCATCTATACCCACTAGATGTTGTTGGGTCACAGTTTTATTTTGTTGGTCAAAAACTAAAAGGTTTAGAAACCATTAGAAACCAGCTTCCTCCCACAGTCCACAAACGTGACAGTCTGCTCATTGAAAAGAAACGTTAGGAATTCATTGCACAGGGATATTGATGGTAAGTTTTGTTCTACAGAGACCTGAAGCAGTCCCAATATATAAATATACTGCTCAAAAAAATAAAGGGAACATTTCACTTTAATTTTGTGTGTGGCTCCAAATCCAGGCCTCCATTGGTTAATAAATTTGATTTCCATTGATGATTTTTGTGTGATTTTGTTGTCAGCACATTCAACTTTGTACAGAACAAAGTATTCAATGAGAATATTTCATTCATTCAGATCTAGGATGTGTTATTTGAGTGTTCCCTTTATTTTTTTGAGCAGTGTATATTGTATTTATATATCTGCAGAAAGTGAACAGTAATAATGCAGCTTAAAATTATAGTGGAATACATAAGAAATGTTAATGTCTTCAATTTTTGAAAAGCGTTTATCAGGAAGAAGTCGTGTCAAAGGTATATTTTGCACATTATAATATTTTAAGAATGATATGAGGTGAACATACACGCCAGGTAATCTCCGAGGAGTTCATACCAGGAAGCTGACTTTATCTATGTCGCAGCCAGTCAGTCTGCATTACGTCCGGGCTAATGCACCGACTGAGGGGGCAGTACAGGTGATGAAAGGACTCTTAGATAAAATCCCCTCCGCCGCTGCATGGATCAGTCAGAAAAGTCAACTCATTAGAATGATCACAGCTTGATGGAGTTGACGTGTTAGAAAAGGTGTGGAGCCAACCAGACATCCACCTTCGGGGTGTGATGACATACAGGGCTGTTCTGCTCCAAATTTCTGCTGAGCTTTTTCCTGCAAGACCAGAAACAAGGTGATCAAGTTCAGTAAAATGACCTGCTCAACAACATTTGTCAGCGCAGACGGTGTTAGGAACTCACCTCAGCGATTCTTTCGCGTTAGAAGAGGTCAGTAAACACAGAGAACATCAGGGGTTTGTCATGAGAGGGCATTCCTCGTGTGGTTTAAATCTGTAAAAGCTGCCTGCGCTACCATATGTCAACTATGACTGCAAAGAAATTTAATCTCCTAATTTAGTGCCTTCAAATTCAGCAGCTGTCTCTTTAAAAACTTCACTCTTTCTGAAACTCTGCCTTCAGGAAGTCATTACAGTATGCTCCTCTACTAGCCCTTTAGCAATGTTTTCACCAGCATTACACTGAGAAGTAGTTCTTATTGTGAGCTTAGCAGATCCACAGTTCCGCCAGGTGTTTGCTAATTGCTGCTGGCTAGTCTGAAGGAGCTGGGTGGCGGCTTTGCAGGCATATGATCTGATTTGCAGACATCTTATTTGTTTTTTGAATGAGCAAACTGCGTAACGGCAGGTTTGGACAACATGTCTGCATTCATACATGGTGTTCTTTATTTTTTTCCTCATCCTCAGCGGTGATGGCACACCGCTGAGGATGAGGATTCATGTGGGTCGATTCATGTGAGGAGCAGGGGATTCTGGGAAAATGCAAACATGTCAGCGCTGTTGACAGGTTTAAAGTAAAAATCTTCATTGGTTGCATTTGAATGCAGCCAACGAAGGGTGTAGGAGTTTCACCCTCACGTCCTGTAAAAAAATATATTATTGTAACTGACTGATCTTGAAAGTTGAACTGATTCTGAGAAAGAGGAAAAAAATGTCGTCTTAGACCAAAGCAGATCTTAATCACATCAGTGTGACAGATGGTGGAACTTTCAGTGGGTTTGAAAACGTTTCCTTTGAGTTGCGTAAAAGTTTTGTGTCTTTCGCTTATGTCACAGAAGAGTAAAAACTTCCGAAACACGAGTGAGACAGGCCCACTGGCCGCAGCCCTGACGGCAGAGCTAAATTCCCTGACCTGAAACTGTAAATGTTTACCTCTGACTAACGTTTCTGAGTAAGCGGAGGGGGGAACTTCGCTCCTCTTCCCTGCAACAGAGTCCAGCGTGTCCATCTGGTATCTGAAAAGCCGAACATCTGAGCTGTGGGTTGCAGTCAAAATATTGCGGTGTTGAATTTGATCAGTGTGGGAAAAAGCGGCGATGTAAGATACGAGCTTGTGTGAGAAGAGAAACAAATGGCTTGCCCGGGGTGGGAGAGCAGCAGAAGGCTCGGTCTGGTGGAACACGTGTCTGGCTTTAGCTCAAATGAGGACACCACAGAGTCACAGTTTGGAGCGTTTGCAGGGGCCGCAGCGCCTCAAGGTCACGCCGAGCTAAACAGAGGCAAGCAGCTTTTCTGCTCAGGTTGGTCAGAGAAGAGCAGTAGGAAATGATGAAGCATTACATTCAGTGGGTCATCTGTTATATAAGCAAACCAGTCGTATATTTTACATTAACAGAGCGTTATTTAGCAGTAAACGTTAATCTCACTAGGGTAACCGGAATGCTTTCAAACTGACCAATCAGATCAGAACATGTGTCGATTCATGTGAGGAGCAGGGGATTCTGGGAAAATGCAAACTAAACTGAGAAAAGTGATATTCATACTGGGTTAGTGAATGCCATTCTGAAGTGATGATGTTATTTTTCTTACGCACATACAAAATGTTGAGTTTTTCTGAACCTGCTTGCCTCAAATCGGACTTCTTAAGGCTTTCTCTCAATAATAGCTTTCCGCTTGACATTCTTCAATAAATTAGATATGACTACATATTCACACATCTTTTTAATGTAAAATATTTTTGAGAAAATTAAAAACATGAATCCTTTTTCTTCAGTTTGACAACAATCTGCTGTTTTGAGTTATTTTCCCACAAACGATTCCAACAAAAAACAATGATGCACACACTATTAGCACAAATTATGCTTCACTTTTAAGGTGAATGTATGAAATAAATATAACTCTTGATAAGCTAGGAGATTTTTTTTTTGACATCATACTTTCTAATTTGAGAAAAGAAAAGCATAACTTTCAGTTCCCGGTTGGTGTAACAGACGAGATGTTTCCCTCCGCTTACGAGGAGTGCGTTGCTCCAGTGCGTTGCTGGAGAACAGCAGGAAAGGAGTGAGCTTGAAATACCAACATGAAAAAAGAAAAGGAAAACATTTGAGCGTACAATGCCGGCTCGGTGCCAGCAGCTCAAGTTTTGATCGAATGAAGAAAGTGTGAGCGTTGTATCCAAGTGCTGAAAGTAAATCTGAGACTTTGGCGAGTCTCCTGGCTTTTCTATTATTTAAAAGATACAAGGAACACAATGAAAACAAAAGATGCAATGTAGTGCATATGGATGTGTGTGTGTGGTGTGTGTTGGCGGGTGGATGTGACTTGGTTCCACTTTATCCCACATCTCACTAGAAAGCTTGATGCATTTAGTGCATAATTTAGCTGTGTTGTAGCTGTGTACACTTTGGGATATGGCATAATTGTTCAATGGAAATAACTGAAGTGTAAGTAGTACATGTGCAATGATGTATGCTTGTTGTATCTGTCTTTTATTCTTTTACAGCTTTTACAACATGATTATCCTGGCAGACACAGTTTTTTTTTGTTTTTTAATGATTATCATCAAAAATAACTTTCTACAAGCCTCCAGTGTTAATGTGGCTGTACAGAAATGTCAGCTCGTTTACAGGTAGATTCCAACAGCAAGACTTTAAATTAGGCTTCCTTTTCATAGACCTTTTGCTAACCGTGGCTTGTTTACACTAACCAAAACAATATCCCAGTTTGGTATGTGCTTCCAAATAGCATGCATCCTTTGCAGATTTTCATGTTCTCCTGTGTTCACTCCTTCACTGCCTAATCAGATTTGGCACAGCTTTAACCGTCCCATCCCACCTCTTCTCGACAAGGTGTAAATACTAAGGAGTGAAAGTCATGCCTTGAATACATCAGGTTACTCAACATTCCTTAAAAAGAGTTTTAAAATCTGCAACATTTCAGACAGTTACACATTAGGAGATAGTTTTGTTTTTTATATATATTTTTGTACAATGTTCTTTTGATAATGTGCAGTGTTGTTTTTGTACCAAATTCACCTTTTGAAAAGCTAAAGTATGGAGACATCAGATAGCAAATTATTTATCAGCTTCTAGCTTCTTTACTAGCATCTAACTTAATTATTAGTGAGCTTTTTTTTTACTTCTAGCTTCTTTATTAACTTCTAGCTTTGTTACTAGCTTCTAGGTTCTGTATTAGCTTCCAGCTTTGTAGTAGCTTCTAGCTTCTTCTAGCTTTTATAGTAGCTTCTAGCTTCTTCATTAACTTCTAGCTTCTTTACTGGCTTCTTTACTAGCTTCTAGCTTCTTTATTAGCTTCTATCTTCTTTATTAGCTTCTATCTTCTTTATTAACTTCTATCTTCTTTATTAACTTCTAGCTTCTCTAGCTTCTTTACTAGTTAGCTCCTTTATTAACTTCCAGCTTCTTTATTAGTTTCGAGCTTCTTTATTAGGTTCTAGTTTCTTTATTAGCTTCTAGCTTCTCACCCCTTTCTCTCTCTCTCTCTTTCTGTCTCTGCAGAACAAGTGTCTGATGTGGGAATCTTATGGTTTCATTTCACTTACTTTCAGCATGTGCTTGAGCATTTTGCTGCCTAGTGTGAAGTGACCAAGTTATGAGTCAGCACCTCTAACTCTGAGGACATGGCTCTTAATTGGAAAAGATGGAGACTCCATTTTCACAGGGAGTCAGTCATTCCAGCTTCTAGGCGTCTTGTTCCTGAGTAATGCCGTCATGGGAAGGACTTGGGATAGAGGGACTGGGGGCTGTGTCTGTTGTAGAGGAAAGAGAAGGGCCAAAACACGCAATGCTTCTGGAAAGTATTCACAATGCTTCACTTTTTCCACATCTTATGTTACAGACGTATTCCAAATTGTATTAAATTAATATCTTTCCTCAAAATTCTACCCACAAATAACATGGTCCATCTTGAATAAAATAATCCGACTCAGGACAGAAGAGGCTGAAAGTAGCTTGTTCTGGAATAAATTGATTCTGCTCAAAATAAAGTGACTGCTCCTTCGCATCAATAAGAGTCGACTGATGATCAAGGGGAATCAGTTGAGGTGGTTGGGCCCCATAAGCCTGAGGCCTTCACAATGCTGGGAAAAGACCAAATGTGTGAGGGTTCTCCTCTCTCAGACACGACAGCAGGTGCAACAATGGACTCTACGTCAAAGATAATGACATTTATTGTCATATTTCTGAAAAAAGTAAAATTAAAAAAAGAATGTTCAGGGGCATATACACACTTTTATTTTTACAGATTCAGTTTTAATAAATCGCTCTACTGTTACACTATTATAGTCATTTAAAAAAATAAGGTGTTTTGCTTCGTTTGTTCTTGCCACAGAGGAAAATAGTCCTAAAAAGATTTACGTTGTACGATCAAAACAAGTTCATTTATTCACATTTCTCCAGATAGCTAATTACAAGCGGACAAACGGATTAATGTGAAAATTATCCAGCAGATTTATTTATTTATTTTTGTGAAATACTTAAAGGGAGTGTAACAACATAAAGTGCATCGTCTCAACAGCAGCTCTGCTCTTAACAGCTTCGGGCAGAAAGCAGAGTGGCTGTCTGGTGGTTCTGCTTTTAATCCTGCGGTGTCGTTTAGCTAAAAAGTTCATGGAGAGCAGGAGAGGAGTCTCCAGCAATGTTCAGAGCTCTGTCCCTGCAGCCGCTCTGGCACAGATCCCGGGCAGAGAGCAAGGTCATCCTGATGACCCCTTCAGCTCCTCTCACTGTCCTCTACAGGGCTTTCTGTCTGTCATGTAGCAGCTGGAATAAGCGCACTGACATGCAGAACATGAAGACACTCTCCTGCCAAATTACATCAATGTGAAGCTTCAGTATATAGAAAAAGTATGTTTTTACGTGTCGTGACAGTATGATATGAGACAGATAATCTGTGAAAAGACCAGACTTTCCAATGCATCTCTTCAGAGACAACCAATCAAAGCCAGAAGGTGGGTCTTGGCGTTGTCAATCACTCTTGTGAAAATGCTACTGAATGGAAGAGAAACAATTCACCGCAACAGGAAAACTGTTGATCTGCTGTAGAAACAAAGGGTGGATCTCAATAGTGAAAATATATATTTAAAAAAAATAAATCTGATTCGAGGAGCAAATCTGACCAGATGTAAAGAAAATATCGGCTGCCGACCTGAACAGTTTGCACCATCTCTGTCGTCCCGATCACTACTGCGTCTTTAGTTTTCATGTTCCTCTTTTGCTGCTCTTCCAGCATTTTCCTCTTTCGCCTGTCATTTCACGTACGGCTCTTCATCTTCTGCACATGCAGGCCAGCTTACGACCTTGTCAGCTATCACTTTGTCTGTCCTCCTTTCCTGCGTACACTGGTCCGGTTTCCACGTGCGTTTCCAGTTTCTTTGTTACCCTTTTGTGTCCCTTTTTATTTTTGTTGCCCGTTTGCCTTTCTGGCCCCTTTCAAAAGCTCCGCGCCCGGGCCGCATGTTTCGCAAAACAAAATCTGCTTGTATCGGGTACAGTTTCCAGAACGAAATTCTGCTCTCCGACTGAACTGGAAACAGGACGTCTTTCACGTGTTGGCGGACTGTCGAGTGTGCATATTGTTGGAGCTAAAAAAAAAAAATGCTTTATTTGACTGATCTTAATGTAATCGTCTGCCAACATTTCTAAGAAAAGAACCTTTGGCTTTTGGTAGGCAGTGCCGCTTTGAGTAAAGCTGAAGCTGCTGCCATGTTTTGTTTGTAGGGCAGGATTAACTTGGCATGACAGCAATAAGAGGTCCATTGGGATGCCATTAGATATTACCATCTGGTTGGCAGATCCACGTCTGACTGCATGGCAAGAAATTCACCAATCACAGGTGAGCTTTGATAAGCAACCGTACATCCCCATGGCCAAATGTAATGTTTGAAATGCGACAATGATTTTCATGAGACACCAAAAGGAGGTTGCATGTTAAAGTCAACTGCAGGTAAGGAGGCTAAGCGGCAGGTGATGGAGCGAGCGGTAAAAGGCCAGCAAAACCATCCACTGCAACAAAAAGAATAATTTGTTTCTCAGAGAATCTGCCCTGACGTGCTCTGTAATCATTTTAACCTCATGCAGAGAAACTGTGCTCTTTTGGTTGTGTGTTTCCCCCCCATCGGCTGAGGGAGCAGAGTACATAAAAGCCCTTTGGTCTAATTCTGTTTTCCCTGACAAGAGGAAAAGGGGGGTAAAACACTTCTACAGTCATGCACAGTTGTTGTTGTTGCTTCTTTCTAACCAGGTTGTTGCAGATTAGACTCAGCCTCACACACAGAGAAAGATGTTGGACCGGTCTGTGTGTCTGGGTGGATCGCTGACAGCTGAGATGTTCTGCGTTGCCGTCGTAGAGGCTGCGAAGAAGTCAGAAACGGGTTTTTTGATGTGCGAATCCGAGGATCTTGTTGCTTTTTCTGACTTCAGTGTGTTTCCTCCCCTGATAGATCTTCAGGAGACTGCAGGAAGACTCCCTTCAAATGTTTCAACCATAAATATGCTTGCGAGACAAAGTAAATATGATTCAAATGTACATTTGGTGCTCTGTGTTATATTTAAAAAGTTGTATTAAAGGCAAATTTAAATTTTTTCTAAGTATTTTTGGCTTTACAAATTGCAAGGTAACACACACACAACGTTGAACTTTTAAATCAAATAACTAATAAACCTGGATGATTTCGTGCATAACGCCTGAGCTTTCACGGCATCCTTCTGTGAAACATTATCTTTATTACACTAAAAAATAGGTTCTACTGTGGATAAATTGAACTTTCACTTGTACAATCAATTTACTCCCTACATATTTTGGGGTCCTTGAAAGTCTGTCAAATCCTAAGGCTTACTTGTTCTTAAATTTGAATATAGCAAAAAATAACTTGTCTTTTCTTTGTGATTAATTAATTTTATTCATAATTCTTATGGCTCTGTTGAAGAATGAAAGGAATTTAAATCTTGGGCACAATGGGTCTTCCAAATGAACAACGATTCATATCAACGTTAAAATATGCATCAAAAGACAATCATAAAGTTCTGATCTTAGTTCAGTACAATATAGACGGAGATTAAGAGGTGTGTGTGTGTGAGAGAAAGGTACTTACAAACCTAGTTCAGTGACAGTAGTTGTGGAATCGGCGAAAACTCCAGCAAATTAGTGTGAGAAGCTTATTAAAGGGTACCGAGAATTGGTTTAAAAGTCACTTCTGCTACAACAATGGAAATACTTGTAAACCTTCAACTACTAGGGTTAAATTTTCCAAAATTATCTTTCTCATTTAGCAAAAACATTTTTTAAAATATTTTTGTAATTCTAACTGACCTAGAAGAGGAAAAGTTTGTCATTGTTTAATGTCAGGTAGAGAGGGAAAAAAGTTGTTTATTTGCACAGGGTCCGGAGATATCAGCTTTCCAGTGCCAAATGTTTCACAATTTCAAACAGGAAAAATTATGTTTTTGCCAGTCACAAAAAAAAGACATTTTTAAAAAATCCATAAAAGAAATGTGAAAGAATTCAATAATTTTTCAATGCACTTTGTCTGAAATACTACATGGAAAAGAGTCACTCACAAACACATCTGTGTTTAAAAGGGATTGACTTTTTTTTTTAACTTGTGTTAATTATCCAGATATCTGTATTGGTTACAAAAAAAAGCTGAATTTACTTAAACTGTTTATTTTTTTTAAGCACATACATAAATTACTGAAATACAGATTTATTTGACAATTCTGCACCAGTACAGCACAATTAAATACATCAATGCCTTCATAAGCTTGAGTAAACATGATTTAAAAAAACCACACACAACTTTAATTTGTTGAGTCAATGCAATTAGGAGAATAACAGCCAATAAAAAAATAAGGAAACTGAAACTGGCAATTCTTTCCTTGGTCAAACAAGGGAAAAAAAAAACTCCAACAAACCTTTCAAAAAGTTTGGGAAGTGCAATTAGGAATTCTAAATATAATGTAAAATAATATATAGAATATAGACATGCTATACCTACATTTAGATAGAATTGCTGCACTAATGAAGCATTCTGTGAGCGTAACAACTGTCTCTACATTGACTTTTATGCAAACAGAATTCACCCAAAGAATACATCCACTGACGGATAATGGGACATCTCTATGCAATATAGTAGCATAACGTCATAAACAAGCTTATTTTGCCTCATAAGAGCTTGTTTACTTGGTAGGGAGTATTTTTCTGCCCTGGCAGAGTTATAGCAGAGCTCAGTACATGGGAAAAAAAATTGCTTGATGCAAGCAATGCATTTTGGCATAACCCAAGGACTGTATCCAGTGTGATGTGAAAGGACTTAACAAGACAGAGCTTGTTCTTTCAATGCGAACAAGGTAAGAGAGTCCTGGGCTGACATGACCGCAGTGCCATGTCAAGGCAGCATTTCCTCGGTTTATGACAGAGAAATGATTTGCAGCGAGTAAAAATAAACGAAGGTCTATTTGTTGCACTGCTAACGTTGCACTGGTGGTACATGTACTTACGGCATGTTGCTGGTACTTGTGCACTAGTGCAACACCCAGAGCTATGAAGTATCAAACCATGTGTTACATTTCAGATTATTGATTAATGTGTAATTTAAGATGAATGCATACGGCCTCTGTTGGGTCTCTTACATGTCATTTATCTCATGCTGAATTTTGTGCTGAAGAGTTCTGATACAACTTTTTAAAAAGTATAATTTTAATAGGCGTGTTTAATAAGAAATATTGTTGCTTGTTCAGACAGCTTCATAAAGCTCAACAAGTGAAACTCAGTGGCAAAATTGCTGCTCAATTTTGCACAGTTGCTAAAAATGTTGGAATAAAGTTTTCAGACATGTTCTTTTTTTATTGAGGATTAATGTTCTCTGTGCTATGTTTGATTGATCACAGCGTTGGTAGATGTACACTTGTCAAGAATGAATTATGGTGTCACTCATTATTTCAATAGATGATGCTTACATGCTACTTGGCAAGTAA
>NW_015112801.1:220804-258379 GCF_001443285.1 Poecilia latipinna | reverse complement strand
GGGGTGAAATAAATAACCCCTCAGTTTTTAGAGTGCACTTTCGGTCACAGCAGCAGAGTACTAAGTTCAGGTTTGATCTCATTAAATGTAACTTAAAATAGCCTTGGGTGGTTACTAGAGCAGTAATTTATATTTATATTTATCTTTAGGAGCTATAGCATCACCTAAAAGCATTTGCGTTTACTTTTCATTCAAGAAAAATAATGGGAAGACACTCTTTTATATATATGTTGTTTTTTTTGTTTGTTTGTTTTGTTTTTTTCAAATCTCACTTCCCTCCCACATCACATACAAGTCTGGAAGCTGGTGGTTTCATATCTGGGTTCCCAGCTGGTGCCTGCCAACAGCAGTGTAAGGACACAGTAGTAAAAGCTTTCCTCATCGTGTCAACTATAAATTCCTGTCTGTGTGAGTGATGCTTTCGGTAGCTATGGAAACCCCATATAATAGCTCCTCCGCCCCTCTCTGCCTCTCTCTCTCCCTCCGGTAGTTTTCCCTCTAGGTCTCTCTCCCCCGCTCTATCCTCACCAAAGCTGTTAAGGCTACTTTGCGCATGTACGGCCAGCCGCACCGAGCATTGCATCGACACCAAGATGGCGAAAACACGTCTGGCTTGCCTCCTGACTCTCCTCTCAACTCACTGTAAGTACAAAATTCAACCCAAAGCAGCTGCCGTTTGAGCCCCGTGGCTTCGTTTGGGACGTGGCCATCATGGCCAGTCAACTCCTGCATCAGTTTTTATTGCCGTTTCTACCTCCGCGTTGTATGGAAAACGGACCGTGGACTCACAACTAACTAGTTGGACGCAACTACCGTTAAACTCAAAAGTGACTGACGGTAAACCCGCTATATTTGACCCCAAATACGTGTGGACTATTTAGAAACTGTAAACCGAAACGTAAAGAGAGGTTAGTCGCATTTTTTCACAACTTTTTGCTTAGTCCTCCTGTTATTTCTCAATAGACTGCGTCGCATTTACTGCTGTTTACATCAGTATATCGCTTTTTTAAACAACATTAACGTAGCGGAGCTGTCGTTAAATCAACCTAGCGTTTCACGTCAGCTTGATTAAGTTGCACGTTTTGTTAGCGCGCGCTCACGTGCACGTGTGTGTGTGTGGGTGTCCTGACTCAAAAGGTTCAGACAGAAAAAAAAGAAGAGAGGAAAAAAAGAAAACTTTCGTCAAGTTTGGTTAATCAAATATGTATATGTGCGGTTTCATAGCTGGAGCCGTTAACTATTTAACGCGGGGCTGTGGGGCCGCGCTGACGGCAGAGATGTAGTGATGCGAGATAACGGTTTTTCCTGCGGCGGAATAAAAGCAGGCTGACCGCGGGAGGAGCCAGCCGAGCGGGCAGACTCTCGCGGTGGGTGCCCCCTCCTCTCCCTCCTCCTTCTTCACCGCTGCCTTTCAAACCGCACCGAAGCTTAACACTTGGCTAATAGAAACAAGAGTGAGAAAAAAAAAAATTACCCACAGTTTCTGTACGGCTTCAAAAATCTGTATGCTAGGTTTGTCTCCTGTAGCCGGAAGCGAAAAACGGACACCTGTAAGATATCACCGCAGTTCATTTATTTATTTCCTCATGAGCCCTTAAAGCCATGACAATCGCTCTCGTCCTTCTGATGATGTTTTATTGAGAGAACATAGTTACATTTGTGCTCTTATTAGAGCCTATAAATATATATCTATAAAAATTTACACCATATTTACTAACATTTTTTAATAGTTCAACACGAAATGGACTTTAATTTAGATCTGTATGCTTTGTGCAAAACAAAAATAGAACACCTTCCAATTTATATTTGACCAAAAGAAATTTTGTATTTAATTATGTCAAAATGGAAATGTCCTCATTCAAAGTTAGATCAATTTATTGCATTTTTCAATGAAGTGAGTGCACTGATCAAATGAGAAAGCCAAAGCCTCTCCGTATTCAAATAGCCTTCCTGTTGACAGCTGAAGTGAGAACGGTTTAAATTATGCTCATGTTTCTGGTAATTTGTATACATTTAATGAAATCCCCCACACAGAACAACACAGCATCATAGTAAATAAGTGTCTAGTTTTTTGGTAAGTTCAGAACATTGTAGCTTTAGCCAGGCCACTGACTGGAACCAGTGCGTTTTTTCGGATCTGCTACTAGAATACGGTTAATATGATATCATTTTTAGAACAAAGTCTCATTTATAGAGGAAAATGAACAGGGAGTCACAAACACTTGTTTTCTGTTCTCTGTCACATTTCCCTTGAAAATCATTGAGCTAATGGGTTCCACCGCTTCGAGAAGCGTGGGTGTAAAATCATAAAACATGAGTTTCAGTTCTAATTATTGATGTATTTATAAATAAATATTAATTAATTTGACTGACTTTCATGTTGTTGCATCAATGAGATATAATGTATCTTGTATCAAAATACTCTGATGTCCAACTTTCACTTTGATTTCTCTATAACAGAAAATGACTTTGTTTAGTGAATTAAAGGAAATTGGGCTTCCTTTTTCTCTTTATCTGTCAGCTCGGCACAGAAACGCGCTTTGAGTTTTTCTCCTCGGATTAAGGTGTGAGAGGACAGGCGAACAGATCAAACCAAGTGGAGACATAAGAGCCTTCCCTGTGATCTCTCACGTGTGTGAGCAGGCTTATTCCCTTTACTTTAATTAGGACCGGCAGTGGAGCTTGTTTGAAATATGTTCCTGTGCTCTCCTGACATACCTTCAGGCTGTAAGATGATTTTTTAATTTTTAATTTTTCTTTAATTTCAGATACTCTTAACGGTGTTCTCTTGTGTAAACCTCAATAGAAGAACAATTAGTTTTTCATGTGGGCGGTGAGTGTGTGAAGATTTAGGAATTCCTTTTGTCTCAGTGGACAGGGCTTAGCCATGTGGTCAGCTGGGCCCCAGCCAACACTGCCTGTCTTTGTAGAAACTGGACAAATGCAGCCAGACTTGAGCTCGCCACAAGCCGGGTTATGAATTACTAATTGTTGCTGGTAGCACTGACTGTAATTCGAATGCTTCTTGCGTTTTGGAAAAAGTTCTGCTCCTAATATAGATCCAAATGCTCCTCCGATGTGGGAGACTGAATGTTCATAGGAAATAAAAGTGTCAGTGGTTTGTTCTTTCTTTGCAGGCCTTGCTTGGTTTCATTTTCTCTCTCTCTGGGAGAGATGAGCTTGTTATTTCAGTTCATGGCGCTCTTAGAGTAGTGATCATCTGAATTGCCACACAACTCTAGGCGGAACGTGCCGCGTTTCTACGGCCTGTCGTCGGTCACCGGAGCAAGGCGAGGCGAGCACGCTTCCATCAGACTTGCATCCACCTTTTCCTTTGTTGGCTTTGGCCTGTTCTCCGAAAATACTCCAAAGAAATTCGTCGAAAAGGAAATCTGCCAGAAGGCTCCTGCCAAGAGCACAGCCAAGATATGTGGGGGCTGGAAGATGCTCAAAGTGGATTAGAAGTGAGCCGATAGATACTGTGAGATCATTTCTTTTACTTTTATAAGAAACACCTGTGCTGAGGAGTGAATTCAAAAGGTCGTTGTTGCTTTTTAAACCGTGAGCTTGGACTGTGGCGAGCAGCTCACTTTTAGCACTCCGATAAGAAAAGTATACACACATCGTCATTCAAATGTTTTTAATTTTCAGCATTCAAAGGATCTGTTTTCTTTTAGAGTCCTGGATTTAACGTCATTTTCGCAGTTAAATGCCAAGACCCAATTTAGGGCTGCAACTAACAATTATTTTGATAATCGGTCGATCACTCGATCATTCTGACTATTCGTTGATTAATCGGATAAAGAAAAATTGCCACAGATTTTTCATTAAGCTACTTAAGCCTTTTCAATATTATAAATAAATTAAAAGATGGAAATAAACAAATAATTCAATTCTTTTATTTTAAATACAAAAATAAACATTTAATTGCCTTAAACACAATAACATAACGTTCAATTAATTTGAACGAACTAGGTGAATATGGAAAAATGTCACTTGATTAGTTTTGGGTAAAACATGTTGGCGAACAAAAGTGCTTTTATCTCAAATACAAAATGTATACATATTTTGTACAGTTTTGGTTTATTTACTGCTCTGAATATGTTGTTTTTGTCAGCAAGTGACTTTTTTTGAGTCTGCACACTCCAGTTAACAAATAATCGATTACTATGTTACTAAATTATTTCACATAAAGCGTCTTTGAAGTGCTGTAGAAGTCTCATAGTTGACGATTATTTCAACAATCGAGTCGTCATGACCTTTCGAGCCCTCTCTTCATCTCCATCGATTAGATGTAAAAAAAAAAAAAAAAGAAAGAAACAAAGAAAGCTGCCCCCTTGATGATTGCTTAAACCTTTGAAAACCTTCAGAATAACACACAGCCAGGGTTCTGTCACCCAGTGTCTAACGTCTTTCTAAATGGAAACCTGGGACTCTGTCTTTTTGCACCGTTTGGCCAGGCAGGAGATGTTTCTCTTCCAGATAACTGCTGATGGCTCCCCAAGGAGGGCCTTGTTTTCTGACGTTTTCTCCCTCCACCTAAAGCTAGCAAGCAAATGTTAGGAACACACTCCAAATGACACGTTCCGTCCCCGTGGGCAAGTCGCAGACAGCCTGACATTTTTCTGAAGGGACGGTAAATGGCAGAGGAAATCGGGGCAGGCAAACAGAAAGAAACCCTGCGCTGGTCGGGATTTGTTTTTGTCACGAGTCAGAATGCGGTGCGAGTTAGGAAGTTCTGCAGAGTTATTTCCAATCTCCATGTTGGAGCTGAAGCCGATCCTTACTTGTGCAACCGAAGCCCTTCCGTGTCACGAGGTTAAAGCGCCCCGTGTCCCATACCCCATGTGGAATGAACCGAAACAGCTGAGTGGGAGCGGGCGGTGGTTGTTTTGAGCCGCGTCGCAGGCGTGACCAGAAATATCTGCTGAGTCCCTCCTAAACCTGACTGTGCCATGTTAGCAAATGCAACATTCCAAATAGAAAACACATGGAGGCAGACAGCTCCGCATCATATGAGCTCTGACTAACAATCATTACCACCTGTTTTCCTAAAAGATAAAAAGAGTCCCCCGCCGATGAGCTGGCTGAGGTCAGAGGAGGAGGAGGCGGGGGAAGTCTTGAAGACGGAAAACTAAGTGTTTTTTGGCAGTTGAAGGCCTTCAGAAAAGAAGCGGGGTGTGTCGGTTCGTCTCCCGAGACAGAAAATCCACTTCACCGTGACTCAGAGAAGGATTCAGGACCTTGGCCTGTTTTTATTCTGTTTATTTATTTATTTTTTGACAATGTCTTGCAGCGGTTGAGACACAAACAGCGACTTACCGCTCACTCCAGAAATGGCAGCGGCATTCGCGTGCTTCAAATGTCAATAAGACAAGGAAGCGAAAAAATATAGGGTTCATAAATCACAGGCCATCTTGAAGCAGCACATGTTGGCCAAAAGTTCATGATGAAAATATGATAATGACCGAGGTGTGGAGAGGGAGGATTCTTGTGGGAAGTTTGGCTTCTAGATTGGTCACATCCTGAGCCTGTCGAGGGGACTATGAGTTCTTGGAAGTGACGAGTCTAATTTAATTAGAGCCATCATCCATTGTTTGTTTTGTCAAGATGGCTCGATTCTGTGTTTAGGCTGCTCTGTA
Source organism: Poecilia latipinna (assembly GCF_001443285.1). Taxonomy (NCBI): domain Eukaryota; kingdom Metazoa; phylum Chordata; class Actinopteri; order Cyprinodontiformes; family Poeciliidae; genus Poecilia; species Poecilia latipinna. The sequence goes on along the minus strand of NW_015112801.1, from coordinate 252,737 downwards.
TCAGGAGCGATCTGCTTCCTTACTGGGTGCCTGGGCTTTGGGCAGCACAAGAACAGCTTCCTGTTTGATGATCTTTACCTGCGATCACATGATCCCCAGAGGGAGGAAGTGCCGCGCCGGTTCCCCCCTGCTTATGTATTCGCTGGATACTGATGGGAGTACATCAATAGGTCAGAGGAACCCACCATTGATCAAACACTAGAATGCTGTCAGCTTAGTGAAATAATTAGGGGGTTCATTAACGATGGCGAAGCAGCGAGCCGCGGTGTGTGCGAGAGGAAGAAGCTGGAGGCTGCGCCCCTGCTGGGAGTCACAGCCATATAATCGCTCTGGATTCAGCTTTTGTTTACAAGGCTGTAGCAAAAGGGCAATTATTTTCTAAAAATAGCCATAAGGCAGAGTCATCTGACGACCTCAGGTGTTTGAAATTGTTCCAATGTGATAATGATAGTGGACAAGACTTCTGAATAGCAGCTCCAAAGTTTTGGGATGTTTTTTTTGTTTTTTTTTTCTCTTTCTTTAACAAGAAGTGTAATTCGTTAGAATAAATGTAGAAGCAAGATTAACCTGTTACGTTAGGGGTTTGGTTTGATGTTTCTTCTAAAACTGTAACATGTTCCTATAAAAACAGCAAGGCACAGCTGGAGCGCTGTGTTTCATAAAACTTTAAAGGCCTAAAGGAGTCGAACGTGACGTCAAACCCCCTAGTCAGAGGTTACTCTAGACGTCTTTTCCCTGTAAGTCATTTTGACAAATCTATTTCTCTATCACCAGCTTGTCTACAGATATTGCAGAACATGTAGTCATCCCCTTTTCTCAGCCGTGGGAACTCCCACAGAACCCATTAATCCTTCCTGAACTCCCCACTTCCACCTGCTTGCCCTGTAAGCTGAGTGGAAGTTCAGAGGTTGCTTGTCTGTCGTCTGCCACCACATCACTCCTTCTTTTCTGGCCAATTTCAACGAACCAGTGGCTTGTTTTCTAATAATGTCGGTGTTTGAGTGTGTTGGCAAGTGCGTTGTAAACAGTAATGCCCTCTCGTCTTTCCGTTGCTCGGCCACAGGTGGTCTATGTGTGCTTATCATCAGTGAAGCTGTGAATAACACTGTTATTATTAGGCGCCGCGTGGTTATGTCTGAGATTCTGGGATATATTCATAAAAGTATTTCGTGGCGCTTAATGTGGACAAACCTGCGTTCGCACATGCTTCTAATTCTGAAACTAGACGCAAAGGCAGAGCTGCTCCTAAAATAGCTTGAAAGAGCAACCACCTTCTCTCTGCCCTGACACAATTCGGGGGTAAACATGCCTGCACTTATTTATATTTATTTAAGTTACAGCCAGAATAAATTGCTTGGCTTTCTCGGATTCTAGAGTTACTTTTGTTTCACATATTGCACAAAAAGAAGGGGGGGATCAGCTTGAGGAAATTTTGGCAGAGGACATGAAAAGTGGGGGAAAAAAGGGCAGAGTTCTTCCTCTCTATCAGTAAACTCTTCCTAATATTTTTGTAAAAAATACTTTGAATCAAAGAAAGGGTCAGTTTATAGTTACACTGTCCCTATTTGAAGAATTTTACAGGATCTAAACTGAGTGGAGGAAGTTCCTCTGCCAGCAAGTGTTCCTCTATTATGTAATCAGTATCTTTGTATCGCTGATATGCAATAATTTGAGAATTTTATACACATTTTTACTTTAGTTCATGCTTTTTTTTTTTATCTTTGATTGGATCAGTTAAATTAACACATTATTTCAAATAAGAAACATCCTTTTCGAATTTAGAAATGCCATTCAGACGTTGTTCTCTGAAGTTTTGAGGAAGGTTTCATCAGGTCAGAACCCAAAGTTCTCTGTTGAATGAAATCATAATAAAAACTCTGTCAATTTATCAATCGAACTTTATTCATATAGCAATTTTTGTACTGTGTCAGGTGCAACACAAAGTCTGTGGACCTGTTTCTACATAGACAGGTCAGCACCTTAAACCACTAGAGACTTGCACAATGAAATGATCAAAATGACCAAATCAACTAAATGAATGCAACAATACTTAATTTTGAAAGTTTAATGAAGAGTTAAAAGTGACAGAATTCAACCAAAAATAGTCAAGGTAATAAGAAACTATTAAAGATATGCATATATGTTTAAAAGGAGAAAAAATAAATGTATTTTTAAACTTATAAAAAATAATAAAGTTGAAACTGCAGATGGCACACATACAAAAAATAGGAATCTGAAATATTAATCAATCAATCAAGTTTATTTGTATAGCACATTTCAGCAACAAGGCAGTTCAAAGAGATCAAAGTGCATTACATTATAAAAACACAAAAATAAAAAAGTTATTAAAATAACATGAAGTCGACAGTTGAGACAGTGATATTTTTATTAGATTTATTTGATAGGCACAGACACACAATAACGTAGATAAATTGCATAAAACAGCAGTCCAATGCTTGCATCATAGTGCTTATAGCGTGAGCTAATTTGCAGAACTTGTCTCTAGTGACAAATGACAGTACAGGAATATTAATAACTTGAACTTTCAATTTAAACTCCCAGCTCCCCATAAGAAAAAGCAAAACAGATTTTTGGAAAGTTTTACTGTGAAAAATGTGTCACTGTATTCCTACACTCTAGATAGCAGGTGGAACTGCTATCCCTGTTAATTATTTCAAACTCAACATTGCCAGTAATGGACAGAGATTTCTTTCAAAAAGTGAACCTGTAAAGTTGTGAGGTAAAATACAATGTGGTTGAAAATTTGGGTGCACCTGATCTTTGTGCTTTGTGCTATGAAAAAAAGCGAGGCGTGCCAGTGCAACCAGTGTAAAAAGTTGGTCTGGAGCCTCACATTTTGTGACTTAAAACACTGTTGCCTTAATAAGAGGAATGTTGTTTTCAATGTTTCCACATCGTGACTGTATTTAATTTGCTACAGGAAATATTTCCGAACAGCCACATTTTTGTCCTTCTTGATAATGAGTCAGGAGTTTCGGAAACCCATAAACGTAGCTATTTTTTTCCAGGAGGTGAACAGACATAGAAACCTTTTTAGTCATTCATATTGTTAACTCTGTTTGTCTGTAAACGAAAATGAGAAAGTCATGGAAAATTTTTGGGACTTATAGGAACTGTAGAGGTTAAAAGTGCAGCTCTTTGGAAATTTTTTTTTTTTTTTACATTGTCACATTAAAGTAACTTCATGATCCTAAAATAGCCATTGGTTCACCAACAGGCTTTGCTGTACAGAATTTTAAAAAGAGTCCTAATTAATGCGTTTTGTATTTAATTGTTGTACTGGTCCCTGAAATAACTCCACTTGATTTTTAAAATGTTTTCTTGCCACAACAGTAATGATCAAATCAAGGTAATTAGAGTGTAGAAATTGGCATTATAATAAAGACTTAATGATGGCAGTAACTCTAAATCAATGTCATGATTCGCTGAAAGAGATGGAGGAAACAATACCAGGGTCTAATCAAACATTAATTTTAATTAAAACATTGAATGTTGCTGGTAAAATCATTACAGGGCTATTATGGTTTTGAATATTTATCATATTTTTATTAATATTTTTATTTTTAACTCCTCATGTATTTGATCTTTCAGTTTTATGCACAACTAAATATAACAGGAGTTCTCTGGAAAACAATGTTTACTATAAGATTTTATTATTGTACTGTTGAAAATAATCTTTTTTTTTTAAATTATTCTTCAACGTAAGACTGTGAAGAGGTTTTTGTATGTAAAATCTTCACTTCACAGGCTTTATTTTTATTCCTCACAACCAGCGGCGATGGATCCTCTCTCATCCATCACCAGCGCGTGTCAGTGGGTGTAAATTCACCTACAAAGCAGGAGCCATCGGTATAAAAAACGTACATCATCTGCTAACATCCTTTCGTGACAGTAACTGTCGGGTATTTTAGTAATAATTCCTCGAGTAATTGGACAAGCATGTGCTTTTTTCCAACCTGTTTCTCCTTCAGAGCTGTGCCTGCTCATATTTATGTGTACCGTACAAACCCAGACTACTGTTTACAGTTACCATGGAAACCCTCCAACAGCTTGTAGCTTGCTCTGTTGGGAACATTGGTTCGGATTTTGCTACACTTTCTTTAGGTGCATGATAAAATTAGAACTTTGTTTTGACATACCGTGTTCTGTTGGTTTCTAATAACTGTGTTAAGGTTTAAATAAGAGACAGCAAATGAATGAATGAAGTGTGATATTTATATTAGAGAGAATAACTAATAACTCAGTTTGTTCTATGTGCTTGTTGATAATCCTAAATGCTTTATGTGTTCTTTATGAAGTCCTGGAAATTTACTAATTTTTTCATCATCCAAAATGGCCCTAGTATTTATTTCTCACATATGACTCGATCCATATGAAATTTTGTTTCTGTAAAACATTATTTCTTACTGTTTTATCTGTTTTCATAGCTTCCTATCGAACCAAGCCAGGTGCATTTAGAATAGGGCGAAGTTAATGCTCGACATCCAGTTATCTTAAGGCTTTCTTGCACCATCTCAAGTTCATCTTAAAATAATGCAGGACGCTTCTGACTGTAAAAATAAATCATAAATGAGTGTTGGACCAGATCACTTTGCTGCGACTGTGTCTGTCATATTTGAAATGTCAGAGAGCTATGATGTTATTTTGATAGAGGACAAGATGTTACGCTCAGGAATGTTTACTATCTTCACATATGGTGCATTTATCTTCCCCATAAATATGCCATATATGAAACAAGCCTAAATAAGTTTTGATGAGCAGTAAGATGATAGGATCAACTCAGGTGGCCTACTGAATCAAACAGAAGTCTATGACTAACTAAAACAATTGATCTACATGGTGCCTTTTCCTGCTTTAATTTCTACCAAACCCAAATGCAAAAACAAAAGTTCCCCGGTTTGGCTTGGCTGAACATTTCCAGTGTTGCCTAGCAACTGCTTGGAGCAAAGATATGATTTGGCATATAAGCCCTAGAAAAATGTCCAATTGTAAACAAACAGGATCCGGTGCGTAAAGCTGTGAACTTTATACAGGTCACTGCTTTCTGTCATTGTGTTTGTGGTAAATTGGTTGTTGTTGCTGTTGGTTGGGGTGAGATTTACCCCCCGTATCTGATCCTTTCGTCAATCTATCGACTGTGGTACCAACTAATAAACGTCAATGTTTTTCTGCTCCTTTTTTTTCTTTTATTTAACAACAAGTGTATGTAAGAAGTAGTGCTTAACGCGTTAACGCATGACGATTAATATGAAAATTTGAACTCGCTAATTATTACGTAACGTAGCTTAATTGAGCTTCCTATTTTGACCTAAAAGTCTCTCTTCTGTGGAAGGTTTCCTGGTTCACAGTAGTGCGTTATTGGCTCGACACACAGGGACCGGCTAACCACAGCGAAAGGTGAAATTTTTCCTCGACAGCAGACAACAACAAAAGTTGAACATTTTTCAGCTTTCTTGTGTTGCATTGCTACCTCGCGAGTGCACGTCTACGTGCACAAACCTAAAATTTCACATGCACGAATTACACCAGTCACTTGGATGGATGAGGACAAGAGACTGTGGCCTCATTAAAACAAAATGACTTCCCTTAAACTTTTCAGAATGTAAAAAACTGAGAATCTTCAGATATGTTTGGGTTGAGACAATAAAACATTTTCATAAACGTTCTTTGAAAACGTGTGTACAGTGATGGTTTTTGTTATGGGCTATATGGGCACCTGCCCAGGGTGACATCAGAAAGGTGTGGGGGCATCAAGAACTAGGAAAGAGCTACATCTTATCCGTCAGGTGTCCCCAGAACAATTTTTCTATGACTTGCATGCATGTGTAGAGGAGTAAGTTTTCCCTAGTTGCTCTTGAGTACTGGGAGAATACATAGCCTAATTTCTACTGTAAGAAAAACAGCAACAACAAAAATAAAAAAGGCCAGATAATTTCTTGCTTTTTAATTGGTTGGCAGGAGGAGGCGCTTCCTGCAAGAACCGCATCTACTTGCATTTTTTTTTTTTTGAAACTTACAAAGTTGGGCATAGTGATTAATCATGATTAATCGCAGCACTAGAGTGTGATTAAGCTGATTAAATTTCTTCATCAATAGACAGCACTTGTAAGAAGCTGACTTTAGCATTTGAAACCAAACTGTTGCAATGTTTGTGTGATTGTATTTGCACCATAGACGCAGTCATTAGCTTTGTTTCAACTGAACAGTCAACAGGAACAACAAAAAGAGTAGCCAACATTCAGTCGAGCAGATCATCTGGCCATATGGTGTGAGGACGATCCCTTCAGGGCTGCTTAGTGCTAAACGTATTGAAACCGAGTCGCAATTGATAGCATTGTGGTTGGCTCACATGCTTTGGCAGAAAGCAATTCAGTGTGATTGATCAAAATGGCCCTGGCATGAACTGGACCGTACAACTCCACATCTGTTTCCACCAAACCTTTCTCATCAGGCTTTGGAAGCGGAGTTATTACTTCAAGAAAAAGGGGACTTTTTCTGTTGAGACCAATCACGAGAAGTGGTCAAAGCGTCCATGCCTTTTAGACTTTGCTGTGACTCATATTCAGAGTGGAGGCTCAGCACACACAGAGCCGCTGCCACATGTGTGTGAGGGCATACTCTGGGTAAGTGAGTGCCTTAGATATTTGTCAGAATGCCAGACATAGGCGACGAGTTTGCAACACTGTGGTGGGTTCCTGTCTGAGCTCCATTAGTGATTGCCTTACAGTAGGGCGTCCTAAGTTTCTGCGTCCACAGAGCAGCGGAACAAGGGTGTATTTTGGTGAGATTTCACTCTAGATTGTTTGTTTTACGCTCTGAATTACACTAATAGTGTGGCTAGAATCTCAAAGCGGATCCGTGAGGGACAGCAGAAAAAAGGAGAACTTATTCAGTTGTAGAGGATGTGACTGTGGATATTCCACACCCTATCTCTTCTAAGGGATTTCCTGGATTTTCTTGCATGTAGTAATTGAACTAAATTGTCAGTTTGTCAACATAAACCTCATATAACGTGCAACAGGAGAGTTACTCCCAAAATGACCATGTTATCTCCTGTGCCATTTCCCCTCCTGCTTTACATCTAAAGTCAGATTAAAATAACTCTTTTAGGGCTATAAACTGCAACTTTAAGTCTGTCTGCCTACCTCTGCCTTGCTTATATTACACAAGATTTCCCAGTCTAAAGCTGTTCTCATTTACTAGGACATACAGCAGAAAATTACAAAAAGACAAACAATATAGGTTTGAGGTTTGTATTGAATTTGTTTAAATCACCAACTTGCAGCAGCAATACCCGATTTGTAGGCGTGTTCTTGTTGAAACCAAGAACAATAAAAAGATTTCTCCATCCGTATGTCGTAATATTTTCTTCCTCCATGTTGTTGAGTTAAAACTTGAAGCTGGAAAACAACTTTGAATGGCATTGGTGGAGCCACCTTCCCAGAAAACACAAACATTTTATCTCGCTCTCTTAAAGCTTCAGCCACTTCTTCAATAGCGGCAGGCCCCTTGAAAACAAAGCCATTTCTCATATTTGTTCTGCTAACCCTAAAAAGCTCTGAGCACAGATATGTGCTTCCTAAAATATTCAACATACAAAACCAAAGAGGCACAAATAATTTATTGAGAATTTTTTTTTAAAAACAACAACAACAGGAGGAGAACAAAAGCCATTTAGCTGTTAGGGATAAAACAGAGAACAGGTGAACTCAAAGAAACCACTACACTCATAGTACTCTAGTAAAGTTTAATCTAGCTTGCTCTGGCAGAACAATGAGTGCTGGGTTTCATCAGACTCCTCACCTCAAGACTCAGAGAATCTGCCTCTCCTTGTATTAAAATGTAACAAATCTCCTATTTTTTTCCCCCCAGCCAGCACCGCCCACTACTCCTACTGCCCTTCCTTAAAACAGACTCTTTCATGCAGAACTGATCAACTGTACAGTTTTATCTCAAATCATCAACACTCGAGATCTGTGGGCAGCTTCCTTTGGGGCGATTGTTAGCGCGTTAATGCCATTCGGCGAGAACAGCTCGGTTGTTCAGAGAGAGGAGACGACTGCAGAGCTGTTGTGACGTACTGGTTTCTAACCTAAGGCAAACAACAGCCTATATGGCTGGGACTAAACTGCTGCTGCCTGTTACGCTGTTTCTCTACTGACACAGAGCTGGTTGCGTTTAAGCAGATTGAGACTGGCTCCTTGCCAGTTGCAGTCATGCTTTATCAGGGCAGGGCCTGCTCTGCGCAGTTCACTTGGTGAGCTCATTACCACCGAGCTGAGAAAAATCAACGCTATCTATTGTCTGTATCAATGAGTAAAGTAGCTCTGTTTTATTAGCTTAAGCTTTCAACCTGTCTGTCATGATGAGTTTTGAAATGTTGGAAGCTTTATTTGTTTTGTCCAAAATTTCACATACGCAATATGAAATCGACTACTTGCCTGCTCACACATCGTACCAAATACGATTTTCTTTTTGTCAATATGCAGCACTTATCCAACGTCTTTATGGCAGTCTGTATGGTCCACTTCCAATCTCCCTCACCAAAAAAAAAAATCAGATTAATGCCACTTCCATATGTTGTACCAAATCAGATACCTATCGGATGGTTTTAACCCTTTCATGCATGAATTATGATCATTTGTATAAGGATTTTTTTCTAATTTTTTTTTAATTTTCTTAAGACATAAAAAAAAGTAGGCTTATTTTCTCCAAATGCAAAGTTATTTGAAAAATACATCAGTAGTATTGTTCTGTATGGGTTATTTGATGTCACAATATTTTTTATTTTTTTTACATGCAAGAGTCGTCTACAGTATGGAACGGGTCGGTTCCCATGCTTTTTTGTCTGTCGGCCATATTTGATTTAACAAAAATAATTTCTTGCATTTGCAGATGATGGCCAGTAGTTGATAGTGTATTTTATGATGCATTAGTGTCCACTTCAGTGGTCTCTATGCATTTATAACATAAAAATCCACAAGAAGCACAAGAACATGGCTTTTAGACAGCTGTCCACTGTAGTGACCACTATTCATGAAAGGGCTAAAAGCGATGAAGTCTGAACGGTTATGTCACATTTAGTCCAACTTTTACGTCATTGACGTGACACATGAGTCATAATTTGGTAGCTGTGGTAAATCCAGACATGCACAATGGCTGAAAATTATATGAAATTAAGAACGAAGTCTGTCGGTGCAGCGCATCACACCACAATCCCACCACTAGTTCTGACTACGCATCCAAACAAAATTCTCCACAGAAGCTGCAGTCAGTGCTCCACAAAAGCCCCTTTCTATTAATTGTGCTTTATTTTCATTAACTTCCTTCATCTTGTTATGATTTCTTTTACAATACTGTCCACTCTAAATAAATCTTTCCATCCATTGTTTCTTCTGTAAATAGAGCACTTCTCTGTGACATCTACATTCTCAGTACACGCCACAACGAACGTCACTTTGGAGTCGTAAACTGTTCACGTAAAAGTCTGATTGTGATTGCATAATTCAGTGTCATTAATAATTACACAGCAAAACAGGTTTAATTTCAGCAAAAAAAAATAAAATTAATTGAGCTTCAAGAACCCTGTTTGAACCGTTGCTCTAGCATATATACATTGAGATTGCTGCTTTCAGTTAGTAATTCTTCCCTCGCTACTTGCTAAGACAATTTAGAATGTAAACTTAAAAATCATTTTAGTAAAATCCTGTTTTACAGTATCTACTACTTCACACATGCAGCATGATGTCTCCTCTGCTTCTGATATAAACAACTCATCGCCGCTTATGGCAGAAAGACAAGAAAGTACCATCTATGAGGCTGTGGCCTGTTCTGGTGACTTGTATTTTTATTTTTATTTTTACCTAAACCCAGAACTGGGCAAAGTCATCAAGATAAACCTTTATGAGAGTACGTCTCTGCTAAGTTATTTTCAGGTTTCAGCGTTAAGATCAGGTGAATTTTTCACAAATTACTTTGAAAAACTAGCTAGTGGTATGTCAAACAGCTGAAGCTTAGTTGGACAAACAGCAGGTAAAAAAAAAATCTCTTTTTTCACCATGAAAGCAACAGTCCGTACATCAGCCTATGCGTGCTGCTGCAGCTCTTTAACTGTCCTGCCCAGCTTTGTTTCCTCCGTCGCTGCAACGCACAATAGAATAGCTGATATAGAAGCACAGCTAGCAGCGTGGACGAGTGGATTATTCTACTGTCAAGTCCCCTTTTCTGGAATTTCCCATGAAAACCAACAAGCAGTTCCTCTCCAAGTAGGTGATGCATGTGCGGCTCCAGCGGGTGTGTGAGCAGGAGGAAGCGCAGATAGTTTCCCTGGCCACCTGTTGCTCCTGCGACATTCTCTCCCATGCAGCCTGAGCAAACTATTTGAGTCCAGAGGATGCCATTGTACACACTTGTTGTCTGAGTGGGCTGCTTGTTGGGAAATTCTTGCTCAGTTTGCGCACTTTGATGTCCCAATATTGTTTCGCAAGACACATCCCGTTCATAAACAACTGGGCCCTGAAATGATTAGGAGTCATTCCCTCTGTCTGCCGCTGAGTGGAATGCATCTGACTGGAGAATGCAGCTCATGAGAACAGACCCCACCCTTCTAATTAGAAGCTCTTTTGCAACATTTTTTTTCATTTTCATGTTGATTTAGTTCTTCAGCGAAGACACTAAATTCCAATTGTTGTTGAGTATGTCATTCCAAAGTTAGTTGTTATAAGGAAAAAAAAATAATGATTTTGTTCTTTTTAACCCATCAAAAGAGGGAGAAAGACGCCAGCCCCCCTCCTTGACCCTGAACCAGATTAAGTGGGAATAGAAAACAGATGGATGGCATATATTTAGCAATCCATAGCTCGGTGACTAAGGCCATCTGACCCTCTCCTCCTATCCAGTAAGTTAGAAAAATAAGATTCTGGGACCATTTTATCTAAAGCAGCATAGAAAACGGTGACACTAAAAGCACACTAAAAGGAAACTTTGGGAGAAAATGGACAGTGTTTAAAGGGACAGTATGTCTTTTCCCTGCATCTAGTGCATAGGTGGGCTACTCTAGGCTTTGAGGGTCCCGCAACTTTTAGATGTGTCTCTACTTCAACACACCTGAGTCAAATAAGGAGGTATTGGCAGGATTCTGGAGAACTTGACTGCACTTGATTTAGTTATTTGATTGAAGTGTGTTGGACCAGGGAGACATCTAAGACTTGCAGCACACCTGTTCTGGAGGACAGGGATTACCTATCCTAATATAATGCTATTTTATAGCACAATCAAGAAACTATGTTACTTTCAGTTTTTATAAAAATTCTATATATATATATCAAATATGACTTAAAAGAAATCTGACTCTTAATATCTTAAAATTGGGCCTCTGTCTCTTTAAAAAAATCCTCTTTCTTAAACTTTGCCTTTGGGAAGTCATTGCAATATTGCTCCTTTATTACCCCTTTAACAAAGTTTTTACCAGTGTTGCACTGAGAAGTCGCTTGCATAATTAACTTTGCTGATGTGCAGTTCCACCAGGTGTTTGCTAATTGCTGCTAGCTAGTCTCAAGGAGCTCAAGGTCTCAAGGAGGAGAGGGCAAGGATTTCTAATACAGCATAAATGAATCTAGGCAAAACTCCAAGTACGTTTTTGATGAGAGAATAACATTACCACACGATGTAACGCTCAAAAAGTGAATTTTACATAAGAAACCCGAACCACATTTTGTTATGAAACCACCCAGCTTAAGAAATTTACTTTCAAAAGACTATTTAGCAGAAAGCTGACGAATATTAACATTAACTTTGAACATTAAGCTCAAAGACAGTAACACAGCAAGCAGACTGAAAGTAGAATAGTTGCCAAATTACTCGTTGATTGATTTTTCCTGCAATGATGATGTGCGAGCTGCTCAGCACCCTTACCAGGGTCATGGACCATATGTACTACCAATATCTCTAATTTAAATATGTCTAAAAACAGAAATAAAATAGATTTGACCAAACAATAAGCAAACATAACGTCCCAAAATTAATGCTTATTTGCTTGTGTCATTCAGAGACTGTTATTTTCTGCTTCAAGCTCAGTTTTGTTGTGTGTGTGTGCATGTGTGTATGTGTATTCTTTAGCTACATAATCCATCTTTGCATTAAAAGTTAATATTTAGAATGACGCTGTAAGCTGATTAGGTACAACATGCTCTTCAGTGTAGCTAACATGTCGGAACATGGCAGCTGACAGCCTCTCTCTCTGCTAATGCTGCAAAGAAAAGCATATAGTCTGAACGCTAACTGGAGGCCTCTAAAGCGGGAGGAACATGTCAGAAATGTAAATGTGATTCACATTTAAATTTGAGATCTTAAGCATTGTTATTGTCGGGGTCAACTCAGAAAACTATTTCAAAATTTATCAGGAGGGGATTCATTGTTTTTATACTGGAATAATAAAAATCTGTGGACATTATGTGAGCCCAGTTCCCTCAGTCACACCTACCCAGTGATCACATGTCAAGTCGCCCACTAAATAGACACTTTATGCAACAAGACCCCTATACTCTTTTATTATTCCTTATTTGTGCTAATTTAGGAAAGAAAAAAAAGGAAAGAAAGAAAAAACTAAACTACTTCAGTTACACCCGGGTGAGCTGCTGTAGCACATGTGACTCTTTACTTTATGATAGCTATTAAGTTTACATTCTTTCTGTCTAAAAGGCTGTAGGCTCCCCAACTTCGTCTTGTGCTGGAATCATAAACCACTATCACACTTTTCAGATCTTTAAATAATGTCCTGAGATTGTTATTTGGTCTGTTTGTCTGACAGGCTGATAGGGAAACTTGCAGTTCTCTGTATTTAAATACCGTAAGTGCTGATTCTGCTGGTGATCTGGAGGCTGGATTTAATAGCTGAACAAAAAAAAAATCCCAGAATGAACCTTCTTCTGAACTAGGGTGTAGATCTGATTCATGTTTATTGATGCAGAAATATTTCAAATGTAAATTTGCAACCCTTATTAGCCTTACATTTAGTGTCTGACTGCAGTGCTTTTCATAAAGGCTCCTCTGCACAACGTGGCTTTTGTTCCAACGTGAAAACAAAGGCCGGTCAATAGCCTGAGCTATGTGTGGCGTTTGTTGCAACAGTAGAAGAAGACTGTGTTTTTTTTGTTCAGGACATGTTGTTTCAGGATTGATAGCATCTTGATGAGTGAGCTGAACTCTACTGGGAGGCCTTGTAATAAAGCCTTCATAAGCCTACGGCTGCTACCATCTCACACATTTTGCCTCTGTGTGCCAAAAACAAGGCTGGAACATTGCAGACTGATTTAATGCCCCTTTACTAACAATAAAGTAGAATTAGGTGATTCGGTGAGGTTAAGCGTCGTAGTTATTTATTTAAAAGACAGCTGGAGTTCTACGACGGCCACACTTACCTTTTCAGTCAAATTCTTTTTCTTTTTTTTCTTTTAACCAAGAGTGAGTTTTCAGGATGTGACGCAGATTAAACCTTTTGGACCTGCTAAGTCATCATGTGTCTGCTGTGTGCTGTTCGCTTATTGTTCTGTTGTCAGTGGAGCTTTAGCCAGTCGTGGTCGGATACGCTCCCCATCCACAGGCTCAACAATGCAGGCTTATCCGGCAGTGGCAGAGTGGGTCAGCTCTCCCTCATCTCTCCATCACTGCGTCGGCCAAATAGGGCATTATTAGGAAAGGGGACTGCTGGTTGGTCATAAAACGACCCGGGTTATTATCCCAGCAGTCAGATTAGCCTGCTATGTCCATATGTGAATGTTTCCAAGTCTTCACGTGTTGTTATGGGACAGCTTCTTGACAGCTTTAAGAAAAAAGTGATTTTTTTGTGTGTCTATTTTTATTGGACCACTGTGGTGTTAGTATAACTAATTAATTGAATTTATTTAAAGTAACTAGGGCTGAAACAATTAATTGGATTAGTCAGGATGAATAGATTACAGAAATATTTGTCAATTAATTTAGCAATCGATTAATCGTTAACTGGAGGTCATAGACTCGAAAAAAGGCCGTTTGCTGAAAGAACAAAGTGAGAGTGGTAATTAAGCCAAAACTGCCCCCACAGATTAGCCCTAAACTGTATCGATGTTAAGTCAAGCTACAAATGAAGCGTACATTAAAGGAATGTTATATTGTTGCATTTTAAGCAAGAAAATGTTTTGTCATTTAAAAAAGGAACTGAATTATTTGTTTATTGGCATTTTCTTATGCATTTTCTAATATTGTGTAAAAGTGGTTAAATGTAAAATCTGCAGAGTGTGACAATTTCTTTCCCTGTTAATCGTCAAACGAATCGATAGAATAATCAATACTGAAATAGTTGTTAGTTGTGGCACTAAAAGTAGCATTTATTTGGTGATTACTTGAAAATGTTGGAATTATAAACATTTTTCGGTATTGTAATAATGCAATTGTACTTGCATCTCTTTGTTGTAAAAAAAAAAAAAAAAAAGAAAAAAGGCTGTGTGGAGATTGCATTCCTAATTAGGATTAAGGAAAAGGGTTAGGCAGCCTTGGCTAGAATGTAAGGCATTTGCAGTGACTGTCTCTGGTGCCATCTGTGCAAAGTATGGTGAGGAGCTAATTCTGGCTCCGAGTGTGGCCTGATTCAACAAAGATTTTGTGGTCGCAGTTTCTCTTCAAACATGGGATTTTGACTCTGGCTGCAGACTAAAAGCCGTTGCAGAGAGAAGAATTAGTCCCCCTCCCCACCCTCTGCACCTCTCCTCTTAGATGTCCTTTAAGCTGACGCCATAGAGCTGCCCAATTCATTTGGACATGGAACATGTGCAGCATGTCAGATTGTTCGCATAACAGAGACGCTGCGCCAGAAGAAGCACGCTCACTATCTACCCTCAGTGCTTCGATGTGCTGTGACAAGCCGTCCGTACTGTCTCCCTCAAGAGGCTGACCTAGGCTTGAGCAAAGGAGCTGTCAATTAGTTCATCATAAACAATGGTCATAAACAATGGTCAGGTTTTTTTTCCACCTACCTGGGAGGGATCCCAATTCAAAGGTTGCCGGTCTTTCTGTTACAAACACTAAATAGTGTCTGACCATTCATCTATTATCACTATTTTTCTTAAACAAATCATAATTACATAAATGCTACTCGCAACATTTCACTTTATATAGTACAGTTATCTTTTACAGATGATTTTGCTTCTGAACCAGAACCTTATTCGAGTTGGTTGTAACGCCATACTTGGGATGCACCAATATGAACATCCAACATCGCTGTTATGACCGACGTTGACGTCTATTACTTCCCAACTTGAGTCTGGGCTGTTTGGTTTTGTTGGGCCAATACCAAAAAAAGACAGTCATACATTTTTAAATACATTTTATTTTCGTCGATATAAGGCCATCTTGCACATACAACAGCGCAAGTGAACAAAATGTTCAGATATATTGTTAGTTATTAAATATATCAGGTATCTCTCACTGGATAAAATAGTCTAAACAGCAAAAAAAATCCCAATCAGTTGATTAGTTTTAGTTGACATTATAAAATAGAATTAATCATTATCATGATAAATCACCACTGTTATCACGTTATTATCCTGTAAATATTTGGAGCAGCTCTTTCGATCAGCTCCATTGGCTTTTTGCAGCTATATGCAAAATAATAGGGTTGTCTCAATGACTGGTCAAAGCAACATCCAGCTGTTTGTGATTACTGTTTGATCTATCCTGTCATTGATTTTCTATGGGCGTATTCAAAAGAAAATCTGGATCGTGTTGCTAATTATTCGTGTTCAGAAAGGAAGGGTGGGGGGGGGGGGGGGGGGTCATAGTGTTTCCGAGGAGGCTGAATTACAGCGCATTGCAAATATAACCCAGCGGCGGATCATGTTTTCCATGAAGATCTCACGCCTGGATTTCTGTCATTACGTTTAGGTCTCCTCCTTTTTTTTTTTTTTTTTATATCTTTGCGTTTGATGCTTATTGTTTCCAAAGTTACAGTACACTGTCGCCATTGTTCTGTTTAATTAAGCCGTGATTCGCCCCGACCGCCTGAAAACTGTGTCAGAAAACAAAGGTCCGCATTGGCATGCCGGGCCTCTGAGGGCATGCGAAGAGGCAGTTTGACACCAAATAACCGGACTATTTTTATGCAACAGCCATCTGATTATCTCAGGCCCAAGATGTTTCACATGATTTAATAAATGTCGAATGTTATTGAAGAAAATTTATGGTTTCGTGGTTGCTCGTGAGCTAAAATCACTAAAACATGTTGAGGGATCAAATGAAGGAATAAGTGCTTGTTTTTTTTACCTTAAACCATCAGTTTAATTTGTATGTCAAAGCCCTATATTTATTTATTTATTTATTTATTTATTTATTTATTTATTTATTTGACACAAGTCCTGAATTATTAGATCTTCATTTTATTATATGAGCAGAAAAAATAAAAAAAAAGATCCTTAGCTCTTGATAATGCTTAACACATTGTGTATATATTTTTTTTATTTTAGTTATTTTTTATATCAGCATGTTCCATTGGCAACTCATTACTACATTTGGATTCCACTCATTTCAAACAAGTGAAACGTTAAAGCAATCAGTGGCGGCGGCTGCGTGTAAGGTGAAAGAGTGAAAGTTTGTCTTCCTCCTCTGTGGTCCGGTCCTGTGAGCTAGTCATACTTTCCTCGGGGTTAAAGCGAGAGCGGGCCAGATGTAGATGCTAACGCTGACACAATGTGACAGGTTCCCAGGCATTCAATGACACCATCAGCCCCACCGCAAAGCCCCCACCTCCTTCACCCTCTCGTCGGTTCGCTCCACGTCTTTGACCCTGCCGGATCAGAGGCCTCACCAGCGGTGAGGCTCGTGGGTCACGCCGGACTCACCGGGCTCACAGATAACGGCCTGGAGCAGCTGCATATTCAAACACAGAATAAATGAATACACAAAGAGCTCTTGCAGACAGAGCAAACTGTGTTTGAGTACACCTGGATAAGATACCGGAGCATTTGAATAAACCCCTGATACCGGGATCCAGTTCAGAGACAGAATGAGTTTATCCAGTTATTGTGGGATGTCGGGGACATCACGGTCTGTTCGGTTTTACAGGCTTTCTCTTTCTATTTCTGGCTTTCTCTACCCCTGTCATTTTATATTATATTATATAAGCCTTTGAAATTGTTTTGTTTGGGAAAATGTTGCTTTGTAAACTTTGCTGCTAGTGTGACCATTTTCTCTGAGATTGTTACCTTTAATTTGATTGAATATAAAATAATAAGACAAAATCTATTCTGAGTAAATAGAAAACATAAAGTGATTTATTGAGGACATGCAAACAAGGACAGGATACAACTTTGTAATATATTGAGTTTTTAATCTGTGTTACTAATTAAAAAACTAGATAGTACCATATAATTTTTTGTCAATATATTCTTTGGCTGATGAACTCTAAAATATAACAATATTATAATATTATAGCACAGTTTTTCACCCCTTCACACTGCTGTGTTTTCTTGGTCCTCTTTCTTTAAGTGTTCTGCAAATTTTTCTAGAGAGTCGATGTGTTCTTAAAAATATTCAGTAATATTTTAAATAAAACCGCTGCACTCAGAGTTTTAAATGGCCTCCTTTTCATTTTTGAATTAGATGACTTTGCTGTTTTTAAGTGTAGCATTTGGCAAGGAACTATAGGATCATCTTTAACACGACTTTCACAGATTCTGTTGAAAAGTTTTGACTGCACTTTTAAATCAATTCAAACGGACAAATCAGTTCGTCTACACAAGTTGTTTTGTACTTAGTGATCATTTTCTGCACTTTGACCAAGTTGATGAAAGTCCTACTGATGTTCGCCTAAAGCCAGAGTAGTTAGCTTTGTAACTAATAATCTGCCATTGTAATGTTTCACCTTTTTTACCCATAATGAGGTGCCATAGAAAGTTAAATTGATCTCACTATTTGTGTTTAAAGTTTTTTCTTGGCTGATAAAAACATTCTTTTAAATTATTGTCATGGAAATATGAAGCATACTGATTGTATTTTTTAACACAAAGGCATAAATAACAAAATTATTATTAGCGTAACAATCAATGACATTATTTCTGAAACTGCAATGTGATATTTTTCATGTATTAAATAAAATCATCTAAGTAATGGTTTACATTTAGATTTTCATGCATCAATAGAGCAGTTCAGGTTCTTCTTTGGTTCTAGGAATGCTCCATCGAACACGTGGACAGCAGAACCAAACAGTTGAGTGAGAAAAACCAGACGAGGCTCCCACGAACACCAGGGTGAAAACCAGGGTCTGGTCTGTGTCTGTCCAGCTAAATGTGTTGGGTTTGTTTTCACAACCAGGCAGAGGCCAGAGAAAAACACTGCAGTTCCCGCTTCTAGTTTTACCACAAATAGACGAGAGGTTTTATTTACTGAAACTGTGACGATCAAATGCGGCCCAGTCTCAAAAACAGAAAGGACACTGTTAGCTGGTCACTGTTTACAGATAATTCACATTTCATCCGTTTGTCTGTCATTGTTGTAATTTTTTTTAAAACCCCCAACATGTTGCCATGTTGCATATTTATCATGTTTTGTTGTCATTCTGTCAGTCAGATCAACAAGCAGTCTTTATTAGCTGACCACATCTGCATAACCTGGCAACAATTTAAGAACTACTACAGAATAAATGCATAATATTAAACTTTCCGTCACTTTCCAGGCTCATTGTAATAACTTGTACTGCAATCAGTCGGTTTCTGACAGCAACTGGATTGCTGTTTGTGAGAGAGATTACATTTTAATTTGTGAATGATGCCAGCGCAGAAGCAGACATTTTAGGCAGAAGATAGAAACGGTGTGGGAGGACATGGCCCTGTCAGACCAATTCCTCATTTTCTGATAACCAGTCACTGTTTATATTTGGTTTGATCATTTTGATCACTGAATTGTTTGCTTCTCTTGATGTTAGATATCGCTTAAAAAATATATATATATATATCTTTACATTTTTCACCTCTGTAAATAAAGTTCTTTTAACAAGAACAAGAACATGGGAGCATTCAACTCCCCCTTGGGCAACCTATTGATTTCTTGAAGGTTACAGAGGATTGTAAGATTTTATTAGTTTTCAAAAACTCCTATCCTCAGATCCAGGTTAGAGATGTTCAATAATCCGTGGATGTGAAAAGTGTTTGATAGTTTTGAATCTGAAACAGCAGCATCAGACTTTTCTGCCCTATTTTGACCATTTATTGTTGATTACTGGAATCTCTTTTTTATAGCAGGTTGTTTCTCCTTTGTTTCTCTCTTTTTCCACATCATCAGCTTTCAGCCAATAGAAAACATATCCAACACTGATCTTTTAGTGCCTTTTTAAAATCTTTCCCACATCAGTAATTTACGTCACTGCACCTAAATTGGTGGCTGTTTTGGTCGTTTATGTGATTGTGAGAACTCCATCAGACGGATGAATGGGAAGAGGGAATGCTGCTTCCTGACTTCACTGGAAGCATGTCAACCTATGCCAGTCATGCCATGACACACCTTGAATTGAGCGGCCCACTCCACCCGTGTTCAGTATGTAATACATTTATATGAAGGTTTAATATAGCTGCATTTTTAGAATTCACTTGAGGTTTCCTGACTCTTGGAGCGATGCGCTGCTCTGGACTCAGCTCCAGTGAGGTGGCATTTGCTTAGCAGCTGAAGGAACATCTGACACTTTTGTTTCTTACTAGTAGCCATATGCTGTTTTTAACCTCTCCGCCTGTACGCACATTCTTTTTCATCACTTTATCTGCATTTTGTATTAGACTGTGCCAGATAGATCAGTGGCTGATCTAAACCTACAGAAACATGTTTGTTTGTCCTCATTATTGAGTATTCTTTACTCAAGCTCCAAGTAATAATAGTAATAATAATACTTTGAAGCATTTTACATCAAAGGATATTTATCTGCCAGCAAACAGTGCTTTTCTGAAGAGGAGCCAGAGGTTGTGGTTGCCACCGATTCGATATTAATGTCTATATCAGTCCCAATATTGTCTGTTATTTTTGTCAGTTTCAGCTTCTTCATCATATTTATTTTTTACACGGTTTCACTGAACAAATCCAAGTTGTGTTGTTTTTACATGCTTGACCAAGCTTATGAAGCTATTGGTGTAATTTAACTGGTGCAGAGTTATCAAATAAATTTGTAATTTGGTGCTTTTATGTCTGTGTTTAAAATAAGAAACGTTTCAAGTCAATTCAGCATTGTTTTTCTGAACGGTGTTGGTGCCATCTGATACCAAACCTAAGATATCTGTATCGGTATCGTGCATCTATAGTTATAATTATGTTGATCAGGCATAATTTCTCATAGTGCAATGGAGCCCCGTTACAATTGGCACACTAAGAGTTAAAAACTACCTTTTCAGATGCAGCTACAGAAATTGTCACCATTCCATGATTTAAATTGCATTTATTGAGATGTCAGTGACACACCACTGCCCCTTGCCTACCTGTTGCTGGGCACTGTCAGTCACCTGACTGTTTGGAAATAGTTCTGGTCTGTAAAAACTCAGACAGCGAAGCACCATTCATCAATCTTATTCAGATAACGCTGCTTGAAACTAGAGCTGGCAGGTCACAAGCAGCATGTGTGCAAAGCAGCTGACTGCAGAAAACCTCAATAACTATCCAGCTAGTTATCCAATATTCTGGAAACTATTACCAGAGTTACAGGGCGTTCTAATTAATAAAATAAAATAAATGTAACCAATTGCATTATAACAGTTATAATCTATATATCTTGTTATTTTTTTACTACATTTTTTCTGTTGGTATTAAAAGCACTGTTATACATTGATGTGGGTAATTGCGTAAATAGCATGCTTTGCTGGAACCTACGTATTTTTACTTCATACTATGTTTAAGAGGTTTGGAGAGAGGCAGAGGCAGGTGGATGTGTGGGAAAGATGTGCTGGGGAAGGAGGAGAGCTGCTGGATGAGCGCAGCAGTGACGAAACAACCCGGGGTCATTCCTCATGCCAGCTCAGCTCCGAAGCCTTCCTCCTGTCTTCATCACCTCGCAAGCTGACTGCTTTTTTATGAACGAACCGTTCTGGGGCCCGTTTAGTCACGTCCTCCCACAGCCACGGGAACAGGTGGAAAACGTGTATTTCACTGGTGGTCACCCTCATTATGGTGGAAATTCTGTTACTATAGAAATCACCCTGTGTTTCTATGGGAACCGGAGCGCGGCGTCATGATCATGTTGCAGGAAGACGTGCATCGTCACCATCATATTGCTGATTCTGTTTCAGTTTGCGGAACATGTTTTTTCCTCTCTTCTATTACTGGATGTTAAACATTTATACCCGTTGGTAGTCGTACATTGAGGGAATAAAACTAGTGGTGGTTTGTGTGAGAGCATAAACATTTACACCTCATAAAAGCAGTTCTGAGTGAAGAACAGAAGAGCATTCCCATCAGAGACTCTTTCTTTGGGATGACCATGGAAAACTCCACAGTAAGCCTAGAGGAGAAACTATGTGACGCATATCTTTGTTCAAATAAGATATTTAATAATAATAATTTTAAAAGAATGTTTTAAGCTGCTTCTAGTGGTTAGAATTAAAATAAATCATGGAAGCATTACCATTCTATCATTAGGAGATTCACAATGAATAGCTAATGTTGAATGATGTTTTATCTTATGTCATGACTTTGTTGACCAAAGTCATAACATTTTTTAAAGCTATAGTTCAGGTTCTGTCAACTTCCCTTTTGTGGACAGATGCCATTCTGCACTGAGCTTATAGAAAAATTGAGAAATCCTCAGGCTAGGCGCTGGTTTTAGTTAATTTCAACAACTTAAACTGTAAATATACAGTAATTATCAATGGAAGAGACCATTGTTAAGCCTGTTGCTGTTTTCTCAGTCCGACTATGCAGTTTTACTCTGCCAGAGGTTTCTGGCTGTAACAATCTGCTGACCAGGCAGATCATCTGATTTTAGATCTGCCAAGATCATTTCCAAACCTCTATGTGACCTGGAAGAGCTCAGCAACTTAGCTTTATGTTTTGTTTTGTTTTTTAACCCACATAAGCAGTTTCTGTTTGAGATTTAAATTTCTAAAAGCAGCTAAAATGGAGGATTTCTTGTTAGGATTTGTTCAAACTCACCCTAATGGCATCTCTCTACCTCAGATAAAAACTGTAATTCATACATCATAGAAGAAAATTACACATTTAAGTAATAACTAATGAAGTTTTCAAGAAAATTAATTAAAAGAAGACACTTTTTATGCTTCTAAGGCTATAATTCACGTCCCATTTATCAATTAAGCTCATATGCCTGTTTTCAAAGCACACTACTACTTTGTGTAGAAACTACTACACAAAGTGTAGAAACTACTACACAAAGTACTAGTGTAGTAGTTTGTAAAATGACTAACTTTGGCTAAAGTTTGTCATTTTAGTCAAATTCAGCACATTTGCAGCAAGGTGTTTCTTAAATTTAAATGATGCAAAATTCATTTTTTGCACTTTTTTCTTTTTGACATCCATTTGGGTTTTTATTGCCCATAGACCTATCCTAACTTGTTCAGAAGGAAACACAATAACATCCCTTTAATAGTTGAACTAAAATATTTAGCAGAACATTTTTACGTCATTGCAGGTCATTTTTATCACTACATCTATTTAATAATACTATGCATGTGCACATGCACAAAACCTTAATTACTTAATTGGCTGTAATAACTTCACCTTTATGAGGATTAAAAATAGACATAAGATGCTACAGAGAAGAAACACCACAGAGTCATGCTGTACAGGTTTAACTGGAGAATAAAAACCACTGATCCCAGTGGAGTCTTCCTCAGCTGTCCCAGTCTTCCTCTCTCTCCCCCACAGTGAACGGCTTTGACTCGTCACCAGCCAAGCTACTTAGTTTGCCGGTGTTGAAACAGTGAAACAAGGTGCTGAATATGAATCAGTAGTATGTAGGCCATGTTGTTCAGGTAGCAGTAGCAGTGGAGCGTGTACCGGCTGTTCGCCTGTTCTGGCTCCAAATGTACATGCCTGTTCTTACCAATGTTACAGGAAAGAGCTGCAACACCTGACAACACCCTGCTGAAGTATAGCCAAAGGTATATGGTATATTATCTGTCGGACTTGACCTTGGAAACGTCCTGGTTGATGTGACAGACCAACCAGAGAAGAGGGCTTTATTTTATTGTGATGACAGTCTTTGCTGTTGAGTAAAGGATTACTGTATGTTACACCATTGTGGAACCATCTACATTGATCAGGTTTAAATAAATAAAATAACAGATGAAATAAGAACCGTCAAAAATTATTAACAGAACAGTTTCGATGCCAGCTTTTGATCGCAGCGTAAAACTGGCCGCAGCCACTTTGATGTCTCGAGTTTCCAAAGAGGCGTGGGAATGTTCTCCACAGGCATGAAGTTTGGATGTTCCACGGGGAATATCACTGGTTGTTTAATTGAACCTTTCTATTTATGATGCCGGCGTCGTCTCGCAGCAGCAGCAGTAGCGTAGGAGACAAGTGCAGCATCCCAGGAGACGCTACCAAACAAGGAGGAGCTCATTACAGCGCGCCGGCACGGAGAACTCCTCCGCTCCGCCGGGCCTGCTGTATTATTCAGTGATGTAAAACTGAGAGAGTGGGTTATGAGGGCATTACACTAAGATTACAGAGAATAGCCTGAGCCCATCATAGAGTGGGCAAGGAAGATTAGAGAGAAAAAAAAAAAAAAACAACTTTGCAGATTTACAGATTAACACAACTCACATCTGTAGCGAACCAAGAAAGGAAAACTGCTATGTAGGTCAGTGAGCACCTGCATGATTTAAATGCTATTGATCTGCACCGCTGTCTTGCATCGCGATCACAGTGACTGTGGACTCATCCCCGGCTCCGTTAGGGGGTTGTTTAAGAACGGCAAGATGCCAGCAGGAACTGAACTGGGCCCAGTTGGAGAAAGGTGCTTGGAAAGAGAGCGGGAAACGCCCCTCCCATGTCCCATCATCAGCACTTCCTGATATTTTACTGGATTTGTTTTTGCTGAATTGTAAAACACTTAGAGGGAAATGCTGAAGGTAGTTTTTTCTGGATGGTTACTTTAGCAATATTTTTACATGCATCAATCTGATCTTCAAAAATCTGTTTATGCCTCTTTTTTATGTTTTATGAGTAGGAGGTTTAACGTCAGAGCAGAGAGTTTGGATTGACAGACACTAGAAATCCAGCTAACATATTCTGAAAAATGTTTATACAACAAAACATTTTTAGGGTATTTTACTTATAATCAGATAGATTACTTTGAAATACAGAGCAGAGGACAACGTGGCAGAAATGAATCATGAATTGGTAAATTTACAATTGACTGATGAACTACTACATTTTGGTAAATCAAATCTGTATACAATGTGTATGCAAGTTCTAGGGTAGCGTGTTACTTACTTGTGAAGATGTTCCTTCTGTGCCTTTAAATAATAACACAAGGATATATTTTTTCTAATCAAGGGTTAGAAGTATGCCAGAAGCCAGTCCTTTTGTGTGGGGGCTTAATGTGATTTCCTGGACAGCTGTTTTCAAGGCACATCTCTCTAGCTTTTTTTATCTCCATGTCAAGCTCACTTAGGTACTTAATCTGCTTTAATACTGGCTGAATCAAGGAGGAGCGTGTGTGTGGACTGGGAGGAAACTCCAGTACTTGTGTCAGAGCAGAGGGAAAACTGTTGACGGCTTTGTGTGTGTGAGAACATAGGTGGACAATATTCCTATCTAGAAATACAGCTGGCAGATTCAGAACGCCACTTTGCCCCGGATAGACTACAGTGTTGTGATGACAACAAAAGACTTTTACATGCCAAACATTTGTAGGTAAAGAAGAACTAATTATGGGAGAGAAATCTGAACAATAAATCAGTCAGTGGCACAAGTTCATGGTAAACAAAAATGTTAATATTACAGTTTTCAAATAGACATTCTTATTAGACAGACAGATTGTGATAGCTGTAGATTTAACCATTACATACACTTGGAGCCTGAGGTTGTACTTATGACAGCAACAAACATTAATTTCTTTGTCCAATAGTTCGATCTCAGTTTTTTTATTATTATTATTATTTGGTTGAATGATAAGGCCGAAAAACATATCACACTATAAGGGTTTCATATCAGTTCAAATTGATAATTATTTATTAGTTTTTTTTGTTGTTGTTGTTTGTTTTAAATATCCAAAATACTGCCCTTTCCTCTTTTATACACAAATTCCTCCCGAGGTGTTGTACTCATTTTCTGCTTTCGCGCCACGCTGCTGTTTTTTTTTTTTTTTTTAAGCAGTTAAGAGGCACAGCGGCGAAACCCTAAACTGCTGCTGTGCATTTGTTTTTCCCCTTAGTGAGCACCTATTTACGCTGGTGTTGTGTTGTGGCTGTGAGCACCAGCTAAGTCTAAGCTTCTATCTTGTTATGATCTTGGGTTTGAGCCTGGGCTAATCAGCTTAGGCTTGTCTGCTTTAACAGGTGACCGTAGACTCTGCTGTGTGTTCAGATGCCAGTTGGCTGAGGTCACTTTAGTCCTGTTTGAGTGCTTTCCTTTGAATCAGAGGGCTTAAGCCCCCCACCGCTAATTAGAGGCTGACTGCACCATTTCTACTGGAGGACATTCACCGGTGGCGTCGCACACTTGTGGCCCGTCCTGTTCAGTTTCACATCCCCGACCTGAAAGGACCACGGCTGAAAAACATATCACAATATTGTTGTTTCGTATTAGTTAATTATTGATTATTTTTGTGTTATCAGTGTCTAAAATACTGCCAAACTGGTGACTTGACTTTTCCTGTGTTATCCACATTTTTTTCCTTTCCTTTCCATTTTTTATGTGCTATGCGGTTCTGGATCGGCGTTCAGAGAAATTATTGAATATTCTATCAAACATGTTATATATTAACATTGTCACCTTCCTAATATAGTTCTGGCCTAAGTAATCTTTTGCCAAATGTCTTTTTTTTTTTCCTCCAAGTCATCTTTTTAGGCCATTATTGTAGGACGGTGACAATATTGATCATGTCTATCTCTCTATATTTCACTGATTGGTTCTTCAGCCCTTCCTACGCCTCGAAGTTCTGGTGGTTCAGGTCCAGCTTCGCCGTGACTTTTTGGGGGCCTGAACTCTTCCAATGCTTGCCACATATCCTCGTCGAGAAAGCAGCATCTTGCTGATATGAATGCTCAGTAGAAAATAGCCTGACGGAAATAGATTTTCAGTGACCCTGCATCCAAAAGCCAGGCCATCATTTTAGATCGCAGCAGATCTAAGTGTTGATGAGCGCGTTCTTCGCTTAACAGTCATGTGGAAGTGATTTCCACGAATTTGTTCGCGGACCATGGGCTGTCAGGATGATTCAGCGGAGGCCCCTCCCACCGCCCCATCCTTCACATCTTTCTGGGGTGTTTTTGCACTGTTAGTCCCACATGGACAGCAGCATCAGGCCCAGAGATAGACAGTGAGGAGGGGCGGGGGAAGAGAGGCTCGGCAGGCAGTTAAACTACTGCCATGGTGAGCTCGCCCTGAAAAGGCCACATGCCTCCCTGCACAATTATCCACTGTGCATAGAAGCAACACCCCAACCTTCCCCCCTCCCCACCCTCAACTTCCACACACACCCACGCTGACATGCACACACTCGACCGGAAGACGGACAGTAACAAAGCGAGGAGAAATACTTCTGCCTGTCCAGATTGTCCCGCAGATTTAGACTTTATGCTCCCTTTGATTATGTTTGTGAAATTGAATACAAGCATGAAATCCTTCCCCGGGGAGGGTGTTAGAACAAGGCCAACATCAGCGGAACCAGCTTGGATTGGACATGTAGCACGAGATCATCAGTTCATCATGAAAATCCAGAGTCTTATGTTGCCTCCCTGCTTGTTATGTTGCAGGTTACTTCAGTGCGTTGGCAGTGGTGCTAAAAACAAGCGAGGAATTCCCCTCCACAGACGAATTTAACAGTAAGAGCGTAACGACCGAACGCACAACCCGAAACGGCCCCAGAATGAACTCATCACCTGCTGTTTCTCTTCCTTTGCAGGGGTCGAGTTGTCATGTTTGATTGAGTCCATATCCACAATAAACCCACGGATCGAATGGAAAAAGATCATCAACAACAAGCCGAGTTACGTTTACTTCGACAGGAAGATCTCGGGTAAGGCTCAACGTCAGCTGCTGCTGTTTCTCTGCTGCTTGTTGTTCAACTCTTTTCATCTCTCCCATCAGGTGACTTGGAGAACAGAGCTGTGATCAGAGAGCCGGCCACGTTGGTGATAACCAACGCCACAAGGTCAGACACAGCCAAATACCGCTGTGAGGTCACCGCCGCTGACGACGCCAAGTCATTTGACGAGATTGTGATCGACCTCGTAGTGAGAGGTACTTCGGCTTCTTTTCATCCCCAATTGAACTCTGTGTGCTTCTGTTGGAAAATAAAAATAAAATAAAAAAACCTACAGGAAACGCAGAGCAGGAGCCGCTACCTTGCCCTTAAAAGGCAGACTTCACACTGCGGATGCTGTAAAGTGAAACCCTGTTGTAGGTCGCACTGACCTGGGTGGCATACTCTCTAGGATGCGTTCAGAACTGCCCAGCTGCAAAGGCGTGTTCTGGGCTATAAGAGGAAGGCTCTGAAACTGCATCTGTTCTGAACTGCAGAGCTAAAGAAAGCATAAGCCGCGTGTTTCGGTGACGTTTTCTGGCTGGTTTTCGCCAGGTCCTGTCAGTGGTGCCACTTCAGTGACCCACGAGTTTTTGGCCTTTCTAAAAGCTTCGGGCTGATTTGTAGACATCAGTTTGTTTCTCCTCGGTGATGCTTTTGGACTGTAAAAGCTCGAGATGTACTGTCCTGATTCGTGTCATATGTTCTGTGCCACCACAGTGAAGCCGGTGGTGCCAAAATGCAGCGTTCCAAAGTCTGTGCCTTTCGGGAAGTTAGCCGAGCTCAGCTGCGTGGAGGAGGAGGGCTTCCCCAAGTCTCAGTACCAGTGGTTCAAGAACAGCGAGGAGATTCCAGAGGACCCCAAGTCCAGTCCCAAATTCCTTAACTCCTCATACACGTTCAACACAGGAACAGGAACTCTGGTCAGTATGCGGGTGCACGTGTCTGGGCAAGGACACACAAGCGAGGCGTGGGCGGGGCATTGAGGGGACAGTGGCCTAATGCCCAGGGGAAGGGGCAGATATTTTAGGGAGGCAGTCGAGGGGCTCGGGCCGCGACAGGAATCTGCTCTCCTCGTTTGCACATTCCTCAATTCTAGGTTAGTTTCCAGCACAGCTTAGACTGCTGCGCTCTCAGCCGTCAGATGTGACCCAGCACCAGCCGACTGCTCTTTGTCTCAGAACCAGGCAGAGCGGTCAAGACGAAAGACATTTCAAAATGGTTCCTTCAGTTCTGTCTCGCTTTCTCTCCTAGCCTGTTCGAAAAGGAGCGCTCAGTTCCAGTCTTCACAGAAAAAGTAGCTGTAAAGTGTTAAGAACAAAGTCAAAGTAGCTGCATTTCCATTGCAAATGGAGTTTTTGTCAATATTCCATTGATGCCGCAAAAACATAATTTTGCGCTTGAGTTGTTTTCATTAAATAAGAAATCAAATTAAAATCTCATTTGAATAACCTTGTTCACGCAATAAGTCATGAGAAATCATGGCAGCGATGGTTGCATCGTTTCATGAAATGCATTCATAATTCAGCCGTGGTACTAGCGCTCATCATCTATCAGCCATCAGAGGAGACGTCGGCATCTCGTTCAGGGGTCGCTGCGACAAACCCCTCATACCTATGTGCCATTTTGGGGATTTTGTACTTTGTGATTTCACAGAGCTGCTAAAGATTCAACATGTTTGAACAACATGGAACCTTTTATGAACTGTGCAGCTGTGAGAGCTCTGGTGGAGCCGGCTGCTCGTTGTCCAAAAAAAAAACAAAAAAAAATCCATCCTCATACTACTTCCTGTTGTCTTCTTCATTGTTTTCACCAGTAGTCACATCCGGTTGTTGATCACATTGTGTGAAGCGATTTCCGTTGCAGTTTTGTGAAATAAACCCATTTTGATACTGCCAAAAAAAAAAAAAAGAGATCAAAATTAGCATGTTTCCATTAAGCAAATTCATTTTTGTAATTTCAATTTGCTCAATTTTATGGTTAATGGAAATGCAGCTGGTAGTTTCATATTGCATCGTTATTCCTACATAATGAAACACAAGAAACGGTGAACATGGAGAGTTTACTTTTGCACTGTTTACACAGAGCTACATTTATTCAGTTAGTTGAGTAATTTTTTTCTGAAAGGTTACTTTTAGGAGTGTTTTCACTATGTTGACCTTTTTACTTTTACTTTATGAAGTATCGCTGCTCTCACTTAAGTAAAATATCCGGATAACGTGCCCAGTGTGAGCCAGGTTTTGTTAAAGTTGTTGAAGTTTTCATATGTTTATATTGAAAGAACTTGGAATTGGATTTGGAAAAATCTTTCTTTTACATGATTTTGTTATTTTATAATTTTGTAATTTAAATTAATTATATTCATTTTGGTCTTTAAAATACCAAAATTTCCACAATTTTGTATACTTTGGTGTAATTTTTAAATATTGCATAACTGATGATTTGATCAGTGGCCTTTTTACCAAACACTTGTTTTACTCGTACTTGAGCAATTTTGGATCATTTTTACTTTCACTTGAATAAAAATATGCTGAAGTAGTTCTACTGCTACTTGTGTGCAGCTTTTTTGCCACTCTACCCAACCTCTGTTTTTAACCATACTATAACTTACCTTACATTGCATTATATAGAAGGAAAATAACACTCCTGTATATGCAACATTTATGCATTTAGTGCTGTTGTGAACAAAGATGAAGTGAAATGCTTTAGAAAAGAAGCAATTGTACCTCAGGACACAGAATTACAGATATAAAAGCTGGTATGTGCTGCTTTGAAACGGGACACTTGTCTTCAGTTAGTGAAGGTAATCACGAGTCAGGACGCATAATGCAGGAGAACATGTGTTAGATCTGCTGTGGCTTTAGCCTGTCTCTATGTCGCATAATCCCAGACCGACATGCTGTTCCGACCTGGACTCTATCGTGGTTAGACCATCTGTTGCAGGACTTTCTAATGGCTAAAGTTAGTTGTTTTATTTTGACTTTGTGTTGGAATCATTAAAACACATTCCTACTGGTACTGTGTCACTACTAAACCTATTAGTGTGTCCAGTCTGCACACGTAACAACAGAAAAATGGGACAAAAGCTGCAGATTGAGTTAATGTTGGTGGGATAAGTAAATATTTGACTTTGGTTATGTGAAACAACTTTAACTAAAACAAGCAACGTCATCAGAAAACGCTTTGAAGTAGGGAAGCGATTTTTCAGACAAAAAAAAAAAAAAAAAAAATTGGTATCGGCTAAAATCCACATGTCCCACTAGCTGTTGATGACTGGCAGCTAGATGGAGACGTGCACAATTCCTCACTATGTTTCCCTGCTGAAACCTGTTATTGACAAAAGTTAAAATGTTTGTTGAAAATCTTTAACTCTAATTTGTTGATCCTTTTTTTCTTGACACTTTGCGACTGCTTTACACGCTTGAAATGAAGCAACAGATCGTAGCAGTGAAAAGGTCGATGCAAAAAACTGAAATATTGTTGACTTCATGCTGTCGACAGTGAAATACTAATCAAATTGTCTCGTGACAATAAACTGCTGAGCACTATTTACTGAGATGTATGTTCATCTACAAATGAAAACTAACTGGAGTAAAACCTGTTTATGCTAACATATGTATTAACCTTATTGCACTAAATCCTGAAGAAATGAGCATTAGCAAAGGATTCTTTAACCAAATTGCCACTTTGTCAAGAAAAGTGAGCAGATAATTTTCCTATTTAAGTTTAATTCAAATTAAATTACTCATCTAAATATAACTTTGCCTGATTGACAAGTCACATTTGGTCTATTAGTGGTTAGCATTAATATGGTGTGAAAGTCATTCCTTGTTCTTTGGTAGTGACCGTCAGTGCCAAGCAAAGCCAGAGTCTTCATCCTGTAATGTGTTGAGATGTTCTTAAATAGCAAGTGACTGAAGAAAAGAAAAGTGCAGTCGCAGGAGGGGCCTGTATTATTCTGACGTGTTTCACTCTCTCTCCCTACGCAGAGATTCACTTCAGTCATAAAAGAAGATGCAGGCGAGTATTACTGCCGAGCGAAGAACGATGCAGGACATGCTCAGTGTGCACCCCAGAAGATGGAAGTGTGTAAGTGTTAACTGTCTCCATCAAACAGACCGTGTTTGTCACTGTTGTAAATAGTCAGTCATGTTTATTTTTGTAGCACATTTTCAGTAACAAGCGCTACGTTTTGTCAAGTTGCTTATCATCAAAATCCTCAGATAAGTTCATCAATGTTCCAGTGATTAAGGGACAAAAGTAGCTCTAAGCAGACTGGATTTTAGCCTTGATTTAGCCTAAATCCTGCTTCTCCGTGTTTGGTTCTGGTTCTAAGCATGCAGACCATAACCAGATGACCTGAGTGGTCTGAAAGGTTGATTAAAGGTCGTTAATGTATTTTGGTGCTAAGCTGTTCAGAGATTTGTAAACTAGCAAATGCATCTGAAAGTATATTCTCTGAGCTACAGGGAGCAATTGGAAGAACTTTAGAACCGGGGTGTTGTGCTCCGTCTCCGTGGTTTAGTGGGAACGTGAGCAGCAGCGTTCTGGATCAGCTGCAGCCGTCTGACGTTTTAGGCAGGAAGACACCGTTGCGGTGATCAATCCGTTTAAAGTTAAACACGTTTCTAGATTTTCATGGGACGTCCTGGAAATGTTCCTAAGGTGACAGAAGGCTGACTTTGTAACTGTCTTTATGTG
>NW_015112801.1:215628-216538 GCF_001443285.1 Poecilia latipinna | reverse complement strand
CTGCAGTCTGGAACTATGACCACATGAAGATGAAACCTCGAGTTTTCTCTGCTTTATTACATGGCAATCAGGATGAAGGATGTTAGTTGAATATACTAGATTGCTTCTATGTCCACACAAGCTTAATTTTTTTTTTAAATGTATACTTTTTTGATCCCAAAGGGAAAATGAATTAAGTTGCCAATTTAACTATAAGGAGAAAAAAAAGAGTACATTGTGAGATTAATTTCTCAAATTTTCGAGAAAAAAACAAACAAAAAAATTCTCTGCTGGTGAAAAGTTGTAAATTTGTGAGACAAAAAAACTGATCAAATAGTTGAATTGAATAAGTGTTAAATCTTAAAATTTCTTCCTTTTTTTTCTTTTTTTTTTTTTTACAGATTTATAACTCCACCGCATCAGAGAATTTTTTTTTTATTTTTTTGAAAATTTGCATAATTAACCTCAAAATGTTGGAGGTTTTTGGCAGAAATTTACTACCCTTTTTTCCCTTTTTGATAAGTGCAGAATGTGTATTTGCTGCTGTAATTATTTTATCCAGTAAAAGAATCATAAAGTTTAAAAAAAAAAAAAAAATCTCCAAATGCGACTACGCTAGCACTTCAGATCAGAGCCGTAACACCATATTGGTTCAGCTTCAACCCTCATGTCAGCTCAGTCCTTACACAGGTCATATTCTAAGACGGCAGGAAGGTGATTCTGGTCTTGTTGAATGTATTTTGGGAAATGAACTAAAGGCTGTAAGGTCATGACCTTTAACACTTACCATTCTAAATTAGGCCTGTAGAGTTTCAGAAGGAGTTCTCTCTCATTTTTCTAAGTAGCAAAGAGACTTCCACTCCTTTGACGACTGTCGCATCACATCTTAAAAGTTTTGCACTTATAAACTATCTTAATGTAAAATAATGAA
>NW_015112801.1:209067-211327 GCF_001443285.1 Poecilia latipinna | reverse complement strand
ATTTTATTTTATTTTTTTAAACAGAAATGTAAACTTAATGAAACGTATGTTTATTACCTGCTTAAAGGCTGTTCATTTCAGACCTCATCAGAATCCTAATATCCTAGGTTTTTGACCGTGCCTGAACACTCTCTCTCCGCAGGGGGATTTCCGACACAAGTCGTCATTTGTGATCTGATGATGGAACAAGGACAGTGAGGGCTGCCGCGCTCCGAGTCGTGACACGCGGGCCCGTCCTCCATGCCGCTGCACCGCCGAGCTGCAACAGGCCGAGCTCCGGAGTTCGCAGCGGGACTGAAACCCAACCACTCAAACTTGCCAAAGGTGACAGGAGCTCGCAGGCCACAAGATGTACAAAATATTATCACCCTCATTTGAGTTTTGTTTGCTAAATTATGGTTCTTCATTTCCAGTCATTGCATGGTTTTTAACATAAGCTGAGGAGGCAGGAAGGAAGCATCTCTGATGTGCCAGGTAGAAACGGAGGAGGCAGTCTATCATGTCAACTTTCTACTGTAAACATTTAGCTTTTGTCATTTGTATAACATTTGTTTTCTACTGTTGAAACACTATTTTTGATGGAATATATTTTAAAATGCCTATAGATAAAAGTTTACTTTTTTAAATATTTGTAATATACTAACATGTGTGTAGGGTTTTTTTGTTTTGTTTTGTTTTTTCTTTGGTTGTGGATAAAAGTTTTTAACACTTTAACCACTTTGTGTAAAGCTGTAAAGCATTCTCACCTTCTCAAAAGAAAGACTTGCTGCTTCCACGTCCAGAAGTAAAACCCCGATGGCCGCTCTCACTTACCGAGTCGCTCCACCCGGTCCGCGTTACAGTGACAAAACTTCCACGTTCGTGTTCGTAGATAGTCTTAGCGAGAGGCTTCGGTGAGCGCCGTGAACACCGTACCAGTCGGCGCTGCGTGTTTTCTCATTTTAAGTGTCCTTCAATGCTTACGGTTTAGTCCTGTGTGTGTTGCAGTTCCTGTCAGGATAGAGTTTGCCGTCGTACGCTGCAGTATGTGTTGAGTGTTACACCGTAGCAGTGAGAGTGACGATAACACAGAGTTTGTAAGTTAACCTTCCAGAACCAGAGGAACCCAAACAAAACTGCTGAAAAGCTCGATGTGGTACCGGCGGGGGTCTCTATGCAGTCCGGAAACGTCTGGAATTTGATTCCAGTGTACAAATTTGTTGTTTTCCAGACTTTATTCCCCATCCAATTGACTAAGCGTTGTGTCCGCCCTCATGTCTTTTCCAGGCCTGTCACAACAACACATTTTGCTGGACTGAAAATTGCCCCAGAAATTACTGCAATGAACAACAATATTGTTGGTTTGAGACGATTTTCAACTTATTTGTTGATAATGGCCTAGTAACGCAAGTATGCAGTCTCTTTACAGAACACTTCATACTGGAACTAAAAGATATTTTAAATAACCAAAATAAAACACAACACTCAAAAACACAAATTTACTTGATTATGATGCCTCCACTCAAAATTGGCCTTCAAAACATGTAAATCATCAGAATTGAAATTATTAAGCTCATTTTAATTTACCATGTGATCCATGGCTGTTGTGACAGGTCTGGTCTTTCCCTTCTTCTCCTGTTCTCTTCACTTCTGCCCCCTTCAGTCTTTCATTCGTTCCATCCTTCCTCCGTGCTTGAAAATCATAAATATCATCTTAAAAAACGAACACTGAACTGCAGTATTCAACATCTTAAGTAAACGTCAAGAACTAAATATGGAAAAACTCTGGGATTTCCAGAGAAAACCTGTGTGGGAACCTTGTACTTATTTTTAATTCAGCTAAGAAAAAGATGTCTTTTAAAGACGGCTAAATAACAAATTTAACAAGAGGAATAGCTCATCAGGACCTAGTTCTATAGCTAGACTCCACTTTGTCCAAACTGCATACTAACATCAGTCATCTCTGTAGCTTTCATAGTGCACAAAGCTAAACATGGAACAAAGACTGATAAAGCCCTGGGCTGCACCAACAATCCTTCAATCTGGAAAAAGTCTGATTCTGGTTTGAACAAACCAAGGAAGATTCAGTTAAATCAGAGCAGGTTCTCCCCAACACCCACGGCAATTTAAATGCGTAAAGTGCAGTAAACGCAGGACGATCATGAGATGGATTTAGTTTAGTTAGTTCCTCAACTAAAATACCAGAAAACTGCAAAAACACAAAATCTTACCAAGGATTTTTGGTCCACTCTCTAGTGCAAATATCTTAGTGCACTTGAAA
>NW_015112801.1:198129-205628 GCF_001443285.1 Poecilia latipinna | reverse complement strand
AATACTCACATGTTAACATAACATGGGAAAATGTGAGTAAGGGTTATAAGGGGAAAAACCTGCCAGTGGAAGTGACACTTTTCCATCAATATTAAGGAATTATTGACACGCTCCTGTATTGTGCTTAAAAGTTACTTAAAAGTCAGTTTTGTCTTATTTCAAGTGCACTAACTTATCTGCATTAGAAACTAGACCATTCTTGGTAGGAGTTGTTTTTTATTTTTACAGTGAACCCTTGAATCTGCTGGACTGAGACAAACATCAACAGACACATGTGGCTTCAATTACGTCCCATTTCTACTTGGAACTTATCACTTCTGAGTTTCAAGTCTGAAAAGTAAAGTGAAACTTCCTCTTTGAAATCGGAATTCTAACGTGGACATTTGTTCTCCCAACCCTCAATAGGAAAGAAAATAAATAAAATAAAATACTGAAGTTATCGCTTTTAACTGGGAACGTCATCATTCGTAGATCCAAACTCCCAATGAAGCGAATCGAATGCAGAAAAAGCCTCTTTAGACTCCCAAATACAAAGATTTTTTTTTTTTTTTTTTTTTTTGGCAAAAATGCTTCATACCCTGTAATTTGAAGCTGAAGGTTTGTTTTGGTGCAGCTCAGCCTCTACAGCTTTAATCACAGCTTGTTCTCATTCCACTCAGCGGAGCGTTGCGTCACTTCTGGATGGTTAACACTTGTACTGATTGTAAATAGATGTTTGCTTTTTTTCTTTCTTTCTCCAGATTATGTGAAGGAGTGAAAACATTTTTGTATTTTTAAACTGAGGCAATATGAAACTCTTTCCATTAGTGAGACTGAAGAACATTTCATGCGATCTTTCACAACGGGAGAGAACAAGAGCTTCTCCGGTCGGCTTTTGTTCCGAGCTCTTTGTCCACTTTAGTTTTGCAACCTGATCTCCTGCTTCGGTGTTTTCCTGAAGGCCGGATGTGATCAGAGACGGAGAATCAGCTGAAATGTTAACTGTCAGTCATGGTAGAGACGATGTGCCCAACTATTTTACACCGTCAACATGTCAGTCGGGTTCCTGCAAAGTCGAAAAATGCGCAACTTGAATTTATGAAAATAAAATCCTCCACTTTCACATTTATTGCTACCAAACAAAGGTAAAAATACAGAGAATTTTTAAAAGTTGACTCTGGAGCTACTAGATAAAAAAAAAAAATAAGCAGGAACCCTGTGTCTAAGTGTACTCTTTTGACGAATCAACATTTTTCAGCATGTTGCTGCAGAAATCCCCGCTCTTCATTTGTAACAATAAAAAAGTTCATTCCTCTTAAGTGCCTTCTGCCTTCAGACCCGTCCCGTGTCAACGGAGACGTCTCACAGCGTCGTCGGGGGTTCCCTCACCGTTTTACCCGCAAAAGCTTGAGAGGAATGATGCTACTGCTAACTCTGGTTTCCCTCTTTACATATCTGATCGTTTGTAAATATTTTTTTTTTCATGGATTTGAAGATATAGACATGTTGAAGTAGAAATGAATAATTGTTAGTGCCTATATATATAACTATCTATGTATATAGTGGGACAGATTTTCAAGGGAGTGACGACTGCGACCCAAAGCACCCCGGCTTTCCAACAGGTTTCCTTTCCATCCGCCGCTGCAGCGCTCACCCACGTGATTTGGTTTGCGAACCCGCCCCTGCTCTGCTGCTCGCCGAGGTAAACGCCGCGCACAGGGATGAAACCAGACTGTGTGTTCACTGATATGACAGGCAGGTGGAAATGAGGCAGAGTTCTTGCCTGCAGGTGGCTCTGAAGGAGTGTGTGTGTGTAAGAGGCTGGGGACGATGTGGGGTTTTTGTTTTCACATCATGTACATGTGTACATCGTGTGTTCTTTATCACACGCTTCCCAC
Source organism: Poecilia latipinna (assembly GCF_001443285.1). NCBI lineage: Eukaryota > Metazoa > Chordata > Actinopteri > Cyprinodontiformes > Poeciliidae > Poecilia > Poecilia latipinna. Next base: position 203,751 of record NW_015112801.1, on the reverse strand, counting down.
CGTGTGATAAAGAACACGTCACCTCTGCTGCCTGTCGAACATGACTCTGAGCCACGTGCGCAAAGAGGGGATCGGGCCTCTGGGTTGCTTTTGTTCATTTTAGAGCAAACTGTTTGTGATGAATAAAACTCACTCCTTATTTTCCTGGAGAAACATGTTTGTGTGGTTTTCTGTTCTTGTGTGTCAGTCCCCAAAGATTCGGGTTGTTTCTGTTTAGAGCGACTTAACATCTGTGAAAGCTAGAGGTGTGCGACGCTGCATATTTAAATGTAGGTAAAGCAGGCCCGGTATCACCGATATCGACACGGATATCAGTATCAACACTTTTTATCATGTAGGGTTGATATATCATCAAGCCTCTGACCGTCAGGTGTTTTTGTGGTTTTTCCTTTGAATAATTTTTTTAAACCTGGGACAGAATTTGGACAAAGTTTAATATGATGAACACAAACGATAAAAAAAACTAACTTAATGTGTGTGTGTGCATATTTTTCTAAAACTAGAGCAAAAAAAAAAATCACTTGAGAGCTAATCAAATCCTAATCTTTTTTGAGCTAGATTTGAGGAACTAGTGTACAAAAAAAAAAAGATCAAATTTCAAGAATCAATAATTTCAAGATTATTATGTCTGTGAAAAGTGTATCGATCCAATACTGATACAGACTTAGTATCAGTATTAGTGGAAGGAAAATATGCATTTGGTAATCAGCTTGCTTGTCTTTAATACTCCTAAATAAGTCCAGGTTATTGGTTTTCAAAGTATTATTCTTGGATAAAAAAAATTCACAAAACATGTTGATTTCCACAAGTGTCATGGAGTGGGGTTTGCAGTGGAGAGGAGAGACGCAGGCAGACCCAGGATGTAGATGAAAATGGTGATTTGTTGATGAACAAAAGCTCAGTCCAGGATGACAGGCAGAACGCCAGAGAGGTTAGCATACAGCTAATTACCCGTAGCAACTGAAGACACTGAAGACTGAATACAAGAGCTAGGTTAACCAGGACTATACAGTTCAACTGGTAAGCATGTAGTAGACAACACCTGACATAAGACGAGGAACCGACAAGAGACGAAGACAACAGGTGGGTTTAAATACACTGGGAGGGTGATCAAGGAACGAGACACAGCTGGGCTCTATCAACAGGGGAAGACAGAGAGACAGAAACTGAACACAGAAAACCCTTACAATAAATACACAGAAATACAGATCATGACAACAAGTCTGTTTAAAAATGGCTCCTGTTGCAACACGCAGCAGCAGCAGCAGCTAGAGAAGCCAGGTTTTATTGTTGAGTCCATTTTATGGATTCACTTCACAGTCCTTCCACTAAACTTTACAATTAACTGAAACTAGATTACAGATCAGCTGTGTTTGTTTGTTTTTTTTTTTTGTTTTTTTTTCCCCAGGCAGCCAAAAAAACTCAAGTAAGATTACCATTGTTATTCTTACTTAAGTGAAAAATATCTGTCCAAGAAACTACTCAGGTAAGTCTAACACTGTAAAGCTTCACAGCTACTGATCAGAACGTCTGACCTGATGTTTAGACATTATGGAATCGGTCAAAAACAATATGAAGTGGTGTTTTGAAGACAAAATGGAAAAAGATACAAATAAATTCAAACAGAAGAAATACTTTTCCCTATATGAAACTTATGAATCAATACTTAGATTGTTTTTTTTGTTTTTTTAAAGAAGTACAAACAGGAGGTTTCACTTTTAACACAAATTGTAGGAGTGAGTCTGTGTCTGGTGCATTTTTGGTTAAAACGTGTTTGTTCTTCGTCTACAGAAGTTCTCCACAGAGGGAGGAAGAGTAGCAGTGCTTCATCATAATATCACTCAAAGTAAAAGTAAAAAGTACAGCGCATTAAATCTGCTTCTAAAAGTACATAGGAGCCACTCACCCAGGATCCCAATCACGCAAAAATCCCCACTATCAAAAACGTTTTTCTTGGCAATGAAACAAAAAAAAAATTCAGCTGATTTGATACCTGAATAGTTTGTCTTTGTCACCGAATAAAAAAAAAGTAAGACAGAAGCGAGGCTAGAAGTGAAGGCAGCTTGCAGAGAGCTAACTTTTCTATTTGTTGCTCTGAAGTTTTTTTGGGTTTGTTTTTTTTTTTCTTCCATGGAGTAATCCAAGACTGCTCTGTGTGTTTCATCCGTGTGTTTATAACATCTAAGGTACAGGCGCTCTGTAGATGTCTGGAAGTTTTCAGAGCAGAGAACTTGGAGCTGACATGCTTGCGGAACAGTCAAAGGAATGCAGATGGGAGGAAGATCGTGTCTGACGGCGAGATGTCGCCTATTTCAGAAATATCACAGCACCACACGACAAAACTGACGACAAAGATTTCAGCTGAAATAATTGTTTTTTATTATTATTATCTGTTTTAGGACAGCTTAAAACTCAGCTTGGTCAAAGTCCTTTTGCCGTTGCCATAAATAGAGAGTCGAACAATTCCTGATGGGATTTCATTGAGGACTTTAATTTCTCTCCTGATTGTGTCTCACCGTCTGAGTCAGCTTGTATTAAAGAACATCATTACGTCTGAGCTGCAGGGGAGCAATTTAACTGTTGTCAGGTTGGATCATAAAGCTATTCACAGTAAGCGGATCATCGTAATCTTTTTTTCATAAGTCACCAGAACTAATTAGGTTGGTAAGAAAATCTGTTCCCGGCGGAGCGTCGTAATGAGATAAAGCAGCACAACGCCGCTCGGAACAACCGCTTCCTCACATGTTCACACGAAATGGGAAATACCGTCGCCAGCAGTGATGAGCCAAGGCTCAGTTTTCATATTTAACTGCTTCCTGACTTACATTACCTGGTAAAAAAAAAAAGCATCCAGTTTCCTACTTTTATTCTCATCACGTTTAAATTTCTGCCTGTTTTATTTGGATTTTTCTCAATAAAACATAAAGTGGTGCAGTGAATTGTTCTCTAAGAAACCTCTGAGGCCTTTGCACATTCCATTGTCTTTAAATATTGTCTTTAAGAATATTTTCAGTCAATTAAATGCTGTTTTAAGTTAGATAACATTCATTTTGCTGGGTTTTTTTTTTTTTTTTTTTGGAGCAGCAGGAAAATGATAAGTACCCTCCAAAATCCCCAAAATGTTGCTGGCTACGACCTCACCAGATTGGATGCACTATTTCTGAGCGTGGATAGTAAATATTTTACTACACTGGATGAAAATGGATGAGCAGGATGAAAGTGAGGCCTGCCAGTGAGAAGTTAAGTCCTGGCTCAGCATTATGTGCACAGGTGATAAACAGCTTCATTATGCCCTGGAAGGTCAGGGGTCGCAATAGAAACTGTTTGGGTTGTTTTCAATTTCAAAGCTTTTTTTCTCCTATAAGCACTATGTTGTCTTGTCCAAAATCAGAGTTAATTTGGAAAATTATTTTCAGGCATATTCTAAATTTTTTTCCAGTGACAATCCGGACTGAGATTTTTCAGTTTTAGCCAAATTCTTGCTTTCTAGAGACTCTCAACTCTTCCAAAAAGGGGTCACTGGCATTTACTTTTTAAAAATTCACATTTTTAGAAAAATCTTACAGTTTTAAAAGAACTTGCAACCAATGGATTGATTATGTGATTATCAACCATATCACTATATTTAATCAGGTATTAGCCAGATTATAAGGATTTTCCATTATGAATAAAGAGCATTTAGGTTTTTTCCCGTTTCTGTCGTAAACATTCATCCATTTCAACAGCACTAACAATGACACAACGGTCTAAGAAGTAAATAACCATTACAGTGTTAAGTATTTAATGTCCAGCCTGATTTGAAATATGCTGTTGTTTTTGTGTTTGTTTTGTTTCCTCCTCTATTCATTTTAGATGGGTTTTTTTATGTGACAGCATGGATGAACACAGCTCAGGGTCTGCCTCTGAGCCTTTGGTCATACTTTGCTGACGTGTTTAAAATGTAAGCAAGGATTTATGCAGCATGGATATTTTTATAGTGCAGAACGATGGTACAAAACATCCGGAGCTTAAATCCATAACCCATCTGAACTCAGTCAGAATGGAGGAGGGCGCTCACGTCAATCCATGGACTCATGTGGTGCCACTCTGCCCTCTGCTGGTCATTCTGACTGCTGCAGTCCCCGTAACCTGCTGTGTGCACAGCGAGGGCTTAAATCATGCAAACATACAGCCATTACTACCTTTTCACTTTCAATATAAAGACTTTTACATTTTTTTTACACTTTATGGACTTTTAAAGCCCTCATTTAAAGTCCTCAGATATAATGCAAAACCTAAATGAAAGAAGCTATGCTACAAATCTCAATATGTCAGCTAAAGAGAGCGTTATAAAGCAAATAATAATGGACCCAGAACTTATTTATTAAAATAGAGTGCTCTGCCCAAGGGCGTAGGAACAAGTTTATCATTGGGAAGGGGACACATATCGGAAACCTGAAAGATCCGTAAATAGCTTGAGCAAAAATGTCAAGCAATGGTGTCATCAACGCGTTACTGTAATCTGACCCCTTGTAACGAGTGATCTAACGCATTACTATTTACAATCCAATAATCAGATTAAAGTTACGTATCCAAGTTACGTATTTGTAATTTTTTTAGAAAACACATATAGTTGCTTTCTTCTTTTTCCTTGGGGAGATACGTTTCATGTGTAACACCAGCGACACAAACGTAAACAATGGAGGGAAAAGAGATGCACATTTTCAAGCTAATGGATGAATTTTTCATTGAGTAATCAAATTACTCTTTCAAAGTAACTATGCGATCCCACTAGCTACACTATATATCATATGTGTGTAGACCTGTCACAATAACAAATTTTGATTTTTGATAAACAATGTTATTGTTTTGAGACCATTTTTAAGTAATAAAATGTTAATAGCAAAGTAATAATGCAAGAACACAATCTGAAAGATCAGTAAGCTTTAAATTATAATGAACATTTAACACTGCAACTGGAAGACATTTCAACTATCCAAAGTAAATAAACAAAACGACAAATAAAATGAATTTTGAAGTCTTCGTAAATAAAATTGTCCTTCAAAAAAAGGTTTAGCTGAGACCAAAGCACCAACCTGAAAGCTTTTATCATACAGTTTTTGGTGGAAAGAGAGAGAAATAAAAAGAGAAGCTATAAATCATGCCCATGGAAATTATTGAATTTGTTTTAATTTATCATGAGCACGGAGCTCGGTTCGTTGTGCGCGTTGAAGCGGACACGCAGCGGCAAGCGCCGACCCCGCCGCATGCGCAGCGTGTTGCAGCGCCTCGTGCACTTCTGGATCTTAGCAACTCGGTGCGGATCACGCGCGCCGCTCTCCCAGGCGGCTCCAATGTAAACCTTAACTATAAACGCCATACATAAATGTCTTGGCTCAAAACCGCGCACAACCCGAACTGTTAAAACCGCGACTATAACTTAGCCTTCCAGAGGCGGCTGGGCTGATACAATTTACAATCAGTCTACAGTTAACTCACACATTGTGAATAACATTAGACCTGTAACTATCCTGGCTCATGGCGGGGCTGGCAGTTTTGGCGGGTCTGAATCGCTGCCAACAAAAAACTCCGCTTCATCTCCAAGATGACCAACAAAATATGCGTCCAGTTATTGGCTTTTCC
>NW_015112801.1:189296-193682 GCF_001443285.1 Poecilia latipinna | reverse complement strand
ATTATTTCGAAAGAGCTTATGTTTTATAAACTATATAACTTGTTATTAATTTGGTGTTAAGAGATAAGCGGGGTTTTTTTCTGGTAACGAACTGCCACGAAGTATAAATCAAGATTTTTTACTTTTGTGTTGAATGTGTGTTTAATATATTTACCACTAATGACAAAAAATTAACTTTTCTGCAAAATTCACCAACTACACAATTCTTGTTAGTATAAAATAAGTGGTATTTCAAAAGAGCAGAAGAAATATATGTTTTGAACAATAAGAATTTTTGTTGCTAATCTGTTAATCGGTTGCTAGGAGATGATCGCGTTTTCTGGTAACCAAGTTCCACAAAGTAAACATCTGATTTTCACTTTTGCAAAATGTACCAACGGTAAATTTCTTGTATCTAAGCTAATAAGCATTATTTTTGAAAGAGCTTATGTTTTATAAACAATACTACTTATTAATAATTTGGTGTTAAGAGATAAGCGGGGTTTTTTGTGGTAACGAACTGCCACGAAGTATAAATCAAGATTTTTACTTTTGTGTTGAATGTCTGTTTAATATATTTGCCACTAATGACAAAAAGAGTAACTTTTCTACAAAATTCACCAACTGAACAATTCTTGTTAGTGTAAAATAAGTGGCATTTCAAAAGAGCAGAAGAAATATATGTTTTGAACAATAAGAATTTTTGTTGCTAATCTGTTAATCGGTTGCTAGGAGATGATCGCGTTTTCTGGTAACCAAGTTCCACAAAGTAAACATCTGATTTTCACTTTTGCAAAATGAACCAACGGTAAATTTCTTGTATCTAAGCTAATAAGCATTATTTTTGAAAGAGCTTATGTTTTATAAACAAATATTACTTGTCATTAATTTGGTGTTAAGAGATAAGCAGGTTTTTTTCTGGTAACGAACAGCAGTTCGTAGCAACGAAGTATAAATCGAGATTTTTATTTTTCTGTTGAATTTGTGTTTTTTAATATATCTACTACTAATGACAAAAAGAACTAACTTTTCTGCAAAATTCACCAACTACACAATTCTTAACAAGTATAAAATAAGTGGTATTTCAAAAGAGCAGAAGAAATCTTATGTTTTTTGAACAATAACAATTTTTGTTGCTAATCTGTTGCTAAGAGATGAGTGTGTTTACTGGTAACCAAGTGCCACGAAGTGAACTTAAGTTTTTTACTTTTGCAAAAGTAAGAATCAGAAAGCAGGGCACAAACATTATCACAAACATTTCTAATGTAACTACTGCCCACATTAACAGTAGCCTTTTTCCTAAAATAAGCTTTTTAGCTATTTTGTTTATTTTTATTTATTTACCATGTTTAGCACACTGAATGGAGTAGGTCAATGTAAGACAACATGCTAGTTATAGCCCACATGCCCCTGGCTGCATTTAGGCTAATATTACCATTGTTAGATCTTGATATTCCCTAATGTTTTGTGATACCAAGTATAGGCTACAGAACAAAGACAGAAATATTTACAGAAAGAGATGTTTAAGCAGAATCATTGCAAAGGCAGAAATGAGAAGAAGAAAAAACACCATTTATCTTAAACTCTTAAGAACTGGCTTTAACTCTTTTGAGTTAAAGGAATTCTGTTAAAAAGCAGAAACACCCACTTTAAAAGCAGCCCTAAAATGTTCCTTTCTGAGAGCACCCTATGTGTCATCTGATATTGTTCGGACAGGTTCCGATCTGATATCACTTGCCTTGTTAAATTTTCTGTTCCCAAGTTCTCTGACGAGACCCAGAAATTTGATAACGAGTCCGATTTCCAAGTTTTAAAATGTTATCAGAAAGGTAGAAAGTTTGCAAATTATTTTCCTTACACTTTACAGTTATGCAGCACTTTGTGTTGATCTGTAGTAATCATCTTTGTTGTAAAATATCTTGGAATTTGTGGCGGCAGCATTGCAAATGCTAGAAATAGTTATGGGATGTGAGCACTTCTGCACATCATGGTGCTTGTTAGAGCATAACATAACATAAACATATTGTATGTTTATGCTATTTCCCTCAGTTACTCAACATATACTGTTACAGAAACTCACAGTTTCAGTGTTGGGGTCACATTTTATTTGGGAAATGTTTGATAGTTGTGCACATAAGAAAAAAAAAAGTAGTTTACTGCAAGGTGAAACACTAGTTAAAATCAAACCTACTTGGAGATACTCAGACAATGTGTGTGTATATATATATATATATATATATATATATATATATATATATATATTTATTCATATTTATATAAATTCCCTTCTCACCCTCCGTGGGTGGTCTCTTTCATCCTCTGAGCTCGGGTCCTGTACCAGAAGCCTGGGAGCTTGAGGGTTCTGCGCAGTATCTTAGCTGTGCCTAGAACCTGACATTTCCAGACTGAGATGTCTGATGTTGTTGGGATGTGTTTTAGCCACTGCTCCAGTTTGGGGGTGACTGCCCCGAGGGCCCCGATGACCACAGGCACTACCACAGGTCCCTGCGCTCCTCGACCCTGTAGACACAGGGTGAATCCTAGCAACCTGCGGCCTCTTTGCCGAGAGCACCGGACGCCAGCTGATGGTGTAGACCCGTCGATTTCTGCTAGGATCGGTTTGGTAAATGCCAGGTCGCTGACAAATAAAACTTTCGTCATTAGGGATTTCTTTTCCTCTCATTGATTGGATGTTTTATTAACACAATCATGGACAAGTGGTTTGGGTGACTCCAGCATTTTTAATGAACTTGTACCGCGGAACTGCGGCTATTTTAATGCTCCAAGGATGTCGGGGTCCGGTGGAGGTATAGCGACTGTAGGATTCCATTTTGGAATCCTAAAGACTTTTATCGGAAATAAAGGCCCCTCTTAGAGGCTTAAGAGGCAGAGTGACCACAAAGTTGATTTGTTGGATTCTGTGAAGACGTTTGCAGGCTAAAGAGGATATCCCACCCAATTCTAGAAGAATGGGTCTAAGTGGCTCCAGCACGCAACCTCCACCTCAGGGTGAATTGTTTGGAATTAAATGCTGAACATAAATCTTTTGTTGACAAATTACATATGTTTAATTTTTCTTTTGTTTGTTTGAACAAATAAATGTAAAAAAAAAATACTTAAAAGGATCAATCAATTAATTAATTTTATTTATAAGGGACCCTTTCATGCTAAAAGCAGCTCTAAGTATCATGAAGTTGAGGTGAGGTGAAGAGAGAAAACGCAGACGAAGCCCAGGGTGTAGATGAATGAAGATGAATATTTAATGATGAGAAGCTCACAACAGTCCAGGAACTGGCAGCACGGCAGAAACGGAGGCTAAGCTCATACCGGTAGCAACAGAGCAGCTGGAATTTGTCACAGAATAGAGCTAACGTCGACTCAGGACAAACAGTCCTGAGTCCTGACAACGACTAATTGTACAGACTCTCAGGACTTAACAGTCCAACTGAGTAGACTGACTAAAAGTCAACAACGAACGACATACGACAAGTATCTGACAAAGAACAGGGACAACAGGTGGGCTTAAATACACAGAGGGCAATTAGGGAGACTAGACACACCTCGGAACAATCAAGACGGCACAGAGACTCACAGGGGAAAACAGATCCAGACACAGAAAAACCTCCACAAACAGGAGCCATAATACTGGATGGATAATAAATGACTAAACTATATGATCACGTAAAAGGTTAAAATAAGATTCATAAATATAAATGTATATGTATAGAAAACAACAAGGAAAATGACCAAACAAACCCTAATCTCTTTCTATTTGCTCTTTCTCTTTCCCTCTGTCTGAGCCTCGCGGTGCATCTGACCTCTGACCTCAACTCCTCAAACCTGTCCTCCCATGGACCAGATGATGTCCCTCCTACAAAACCAGCCAATGAAAATGATGGAGAAGATCTGGAGGATCAAGAAGACAAAAAAGACCTCCATCACCTGCAGGGGACAACTGTCGGTCTCCTGTTGGGCATTTGGACTGAAAACTGTGTGAGACTGAGCTTTAACAACCTCCACTGGTCTGCTGTCTAATATCAGCGTAGAGGAAGAAAAGCTAAACATGCTTCGGAGCTGTGAGAGAAGACGACTGAACTGTTGACGCTTGTTTCATCTGTGGACAACATGGACATTTCCTGAGGGACGATCTGGACAACCCAAAGATCCAACGCCAAAATCAGTTGGACTGACAGGAAGCCGGAGGAGACGGGGGAGGATTTCGCTGCAGCAACGCCAAGACCAAGTGGGGGAGAGGGGCGAAAAGGAAGGAACAACCTGAATCCACATCAACCACTGTGAAGGACCACCTGTCTGTAATGTCCATCTAGATCACGACTTTAAATCTGAAACAGCAACAGAGTGAGCAGCAAAACTTCACTCTACCAAGTATCAAGTACTTCAACGTTT
>NW_015112801.1:184555-187271 GCF_001443285.1 Poecilia latipinna | reverse complement strand
TTTTGGAATCCTAAAGACTTTTATCGGAAATAAAGGCCCCTCTTAGAGGCTTAAGAGGCAGAGTGACCACAAAGTTGATTTGTTGGATTCTGTGAAGACGTTTGCAGGCTAAAGAGGATATCCCACCCAATTCTAGAAGAATGGGTCTAAGTGGCTCCAGCACGCAACCTCCACCTCAGGGTGAATTGTTTGGAATTAAATGCTGAACATAAATCTTTTGTTGACAAATTACATATGTTTAATTTTTCTTTTGTTTGTTTGAACAAATAAATGTAAAAAAAAAATACTTAAAAGGATCAATCAATTAATTAATTTTATTTATAAGGGACTCTTTCATACTAAAAGCAGCTCTAAGTATCATGAAGTTGAGGTGGTGAGAGAAAACGCAGACGAAGTCCAGGGTGTAGATGAATGATGATGATGAATATTTAATGATGAGAAGCTCACAACAGTCCAGGAACTGGCAAAACGTCAGAAACTGAGGCTAAGCTCATACCGGTAGCAACAGAGCAGCTGGAATTTGTCACAGAATAGAGCTAACGTCGACTCAGGACAAACAGTCCTGAGTCCTGACAACGACTAATTGTACAGACTCTCAGGACTTAACAGTCCAACTGAGTAGACTGACTAAAAGTCAACAACGAACGACATACGACAAGTATCTGACAAAGAACAGGGACAACAGGTGGGCTTAAATACACAGAGGGCAATTAGGGAGACTAGACACACCTCGGAACAATCAAGACGGCACAGAGACTCACAGGGGAAAACAGATCCAGACACAGAAAAACCTCCACAAACAGGAGCCATAATACTGGATGGATAATAAATGACTAAAACTATACGATCACGTAAAAGGTTAAAATAAGATTCATAAATATAAATGTATAGAAAACAAGGAAAATGACAAAACTAACCCTAATCGATTTCTATTTGCTTCTTCTCTTTCCCTCTGTCTGAGCCTCATGGTGCATCTGACCTCTGACCTCAACTCCTCAAACCTGTCCTCCCCTGGACCAGATGATGTCCCTCCTACAAAACCAGCCAATGAAAATGATGGAGAAGATCTGGAGGATCAAGAAGACAAAAAAGACCTCCATCACCTGCAGGGGACAACTGTCGGTCTCCTGTTGGGCATTTGGACTGAAAACTGTGTGAGACTGAGCTTTAACAACCTCGGCTGGTCTGCTGTCCAGTATCAGCGAAGAGGAAGAAAAGCTCTTCTCTCACAGGAGCTGTGAGAGAAAAAGACTCTGAACTGTTGACTCTTGTTTCATCTGTGGACAACATGGACATTTCCTGAGGGACGATCTGGACAACCCAAAGATCCAACGCCAGAACCAGTTGGACTGACAGGAAGCCGGAGGAGAGAGACGGGGGAGGATTTCACTGCAGCAACGCCAAGACCAAGTGGGGGAGAGGGGCGAAAAGGAAGGAACAACCTGAATCCACATCAACCACTGTGAAGGACGACCTGTCTGTAACGTCCATCTAGATCACGACTTTAAATCTGAAGCAGCAGCAAAACTTCCCTCTACCAAGTATCAAGAACTTCAACTGTTGACACCAAAGAGGACAACGTCCAGAGCGACAGCGACTGTAGATGTTTCTGAAAGGATCTCCACTCAAAGGACTATTGCTGGTCCACTGGCGAGTGACCGAAGCGGAGAGTGAAGATTTAGACTTTTCTGACAGGAGGGAACAAATCCTCCTGAGCAGACAGACGATCCGTGTTCCTGCTTCTACGCTTTACCTACTTTCCAGATGGAAAATCTACGCTTTCTTGTTGGGTTTTGAATGGACACTTATCTATACTTTCACTGCACTAATGCAATTTTTTTTGTGGGGTTTCCTAGAAAAAACATGAAATTGGGTAGCTTAATTATGATCATTCATAGTTGTTTGACTCCTAAGGATGTTTAAGAGTTTAGAAATTAATTCTTCTAGACATAAGAGAAGTCAATTTAAAATGAACTTTAATGTGTGTAAAAGACTCGTGTTGTCTCTGCCTGGCAGAGCTTTCCATCCAGAATTGCTTCATGATTGCTACGAACTCTCTGTATTGTGCACAATTCATAAATAAACCTGATTGAGTGATTTTACCTGAATAGTGCTTGGTAAGAGTTTTTTTCCACAACAATGGACAAAAACATTAAAGGCTCTCAAGTAAAAGGCGTGGCAGTTTTAGCTTGTTGGACCCAGGAGCCCATGCTAACATTAGCATATTAGCCTGCGAAGACTTTTATGCGTCATCTTTTTAAAGAAAAATTAACCTGTAACCATATATGCGAGTAGTAAAGGCATACATGACGCATGAAAATATACTGAAGACGAATAACTCACCTTCAAAGAAGCTGTGTCTCTTCCAATAGGAGCTTCCAACACTTTACTGCGCATGCGCACCGCTGAGCTGAAGCATTCACTCCAGTGACAAAAATGGTCAAATCCAGTTTACTCAAAATAACGTAGTCTTGTATTTTTCTCAGGCCAAACATGTACATTACTCACATTACTTGAGTTGAATAAACAATTTAGTGAGACTTGAGTAAAGCATACAAACCTAATTTAAGTAAGAATGGGTATTGCCTTTTACAGTGTTCTAGGTACAGCCAAGATACTGCGCAGAACCCTCAAGTATTTTTTAATTCAAGTGAATTCAATTCAATTCAGTTCAGTTCAATTCAATTCAACAGAACAAGCAATGAGTAACAGAGAG
>NW_015112801.1:171361-179636 GCF_001443285.1 Poecilia latipinna | reverse complement strand
GAAGGCTTATTATGTTTTACAAAAAAAATAAAATAAAATAATTTTAGTACATGTTATTATGTGTCAGAAGAGGGCTTTGAAAATAATAATGAAAAAAAATAAAAATAAAAAATTGACCAAAAGGGCACTTTGGGGCAAGGAGCATAAAGGGCAGGTGCTCAAGCACCCCCAGCCCCCCCTCTGCACGTGCCTGACAGAGAGGGCCAGAGATAGAGGTCTAATGATCCCAGTGTTCCGTAATCACCACTAGAGGGTGCAATCGCCATACATTTTAAAAGTATATAGTTACGAAGGGAATGGGTGGCCTATTTATGATTTTTAAGGTTTTCATATGATTGACACGTAATTTAGAGTGAGCAAAATCCAGTGCTTCTCATTTTGTTTCATGTACGTTAATGTTACTTCTTTAGTTGAACAGTTCTCTAGGCTTTCAGATTTCTTTTCTTTGAATGTTTCTGGATGTTCTCTCATCCTCACTTCAGTCCTTTTGACAGAAATGTTTTAATGTCAAATCTGTTTTAGACGTCACACTTTCATGTGTGTCTTTAAAATGACCTGCATGAGTGCAGCAGAAAGCAAGAGGCCTTACATAACATCTATCCACAGCAAATAAACAGTTTGGTGAAAATCATTAAAATATGACATTTTATTGTAAATTAGATCTGTTTCTTTATATATATATATATATATATATATATATATATATATATATATATATAGTTTCAAAAAACAAACATAGAGGGTTTTGAAGCAGCCCAGTCAAGGTTTTAATGTAAATCCGACTGATACAGTATATATCAGTTGTGTGTGTGTGTGTGTGTGTGTGTGTGTGTGTGTGTGTGTGTGCGCGCGCGTGTGTGTATAAATTTTGACATGGAGAAGTGTCATTTGTGATAAGAGCAGTTGCCTTTGTCCCATGAACACACATTCAGGGGTCATGAATGAAAATTAGGTTCCAGGGGTCATGACAACTCACGTGAGATTTGTTTTTCTCATCTATCTGCCGCTCTTTGTGTGTACAGAGCTAAGACATGAACCTCCACTAGGAAAGCTACAACATTTTTGGAATTTATGAATATACGTATAAGTCCCTACTTCTTCACTGGTGTGGTGAAAACCTACCCGGCCACAAGCCCCTCACTATTTTTTTTAACCACATGCCGTACCCCTCCCTCACTGTATCCTTAATTGTCAAGATCAGATCTGCGACAGGCTGACTCAGAGTGGCGGCTTGACAAACGCAATCATCCGGACAGCCTGGGGTTGAGTGGCCGGTGGTTGGCAGCTGCCCCGACTCCTCAGCTGGGGCCCCTATGTTTTAGGCCCCGAGGGGGGTCATCACTGCCATGGGCCACTACTGACTGACTGGACCAGTCTGGGTGGATTTGAGCTGGGTGTTGGGGAAACTGTTTGGTGAAGGAGCTGGATGGAAAGATGGGGGAGGAGGAGGAGGTGGACTGAGGAGTGCTGTGAGGTCAAGGACAGGATTTAAAAGAAAGGAAGGGGAGGTATTACAGGGGGCTGGTTCAATGGTGGCTGAAGGGATTAGGAAGAGGGTGGGTGAGATTGAGAAAGATAAATATGGATGAGAAGTGTATGACAATTTCTTAAGGGTTCTAAAGAGAACAATCTGGAGCCTTTCCAAGTAACTATCTCAGTATAATGTGTTCTAATGGCTTGGGCCCAAAGGGTGCTGAGGTTGTAGTTGCCAATTTTCTCAACCATCGGACTGAGATTCATCCTACCAGCCCCTAATGTCTAACCAGCAACCTTGCTCTCCCTTTGCCCTCCATCCCTGGTGACGTGCCATGAATCCGAAGCTATTAGATTATGCAACGTTGTTCAGCCGGTGAAAGCCTACTGGGAGCCTCAACAGACAATTAGCTGAACCACAGTCGTGCAAATGGTTAAGTGTGGACTCCAGTCAATTGAATAATGGGCAATTGCAAGCTCCATTTCATTCGGTGATATGCTCCTGGTGTAGTGGGGGCAAGTGTGTGGGTGTGAGAGAGTACTGAAGGAAAAAAAAAAACATAATGGCATGGTATGTGTTTGCAGCCACTTTAAGGTTTTGCCACGCAGTTGACTCCTGAACCTTGAGTTTCTTTGTCAAATGTTACGAATCACAATTTCACTTTTTTTAAAGATTTTTTTTGTAACATTTAGATTGAGAATCTGACTGTGATTTGTACTGCTTTGCACTCGTCTACTTGCAGCTGCAAGTAGACGAGTTTCTGGGTTCCCGCTGATCATGTGTTACAAAGCATGGGATGTCAATGCTTTGGGCCCTGACCGCGGTTCATGTAACAACTATGGTTGCACCAATTTATCGGCCAGCCAATTTCCTCAATTTTGGGAGAGCGATGATTGGTCAATATGTAAAGCCAATTTTAGTCTCCGATCTTATTTATCTCGGTTTACAGTTAGCAATACTCGCCCCACTGTTGCCAGCTCATCGACTTTCTTGCTACATTTAGCAACATTTTAGATAAAAAGAAAATTGGTTTTGGCCAAAATTGAAATCGGCAGGTCAGGCTCTTTAAAGATCGGTAACCGGGGATCAGCCAGAAAACTGCAATCGGTGCACCTCTAATAACAGCTGTTGTTAAATGTAGGGCCAAAAGCAGCATGTTGGCTGTGCTGATCCAAATTAAATTAAATTAAATTTTCATGATTAACAGCAATAAAAAAATTTCCTTATAAATGCAAATCATATTTTGTTTTTATAAGACTCCACACAAAACTGGACTTTATTTGTACCTGGTCTGATCTTGAACTTAGTGTAAGATCAGTTAGAGAAGAAGAGTCTGGGAGGGAAGTGGGGTTGCTAACTGTATTGACTGGTTTCTCCAGTAACATCCTTCTGTCTGTGACTGGTTAAGTCTGAGTCTGTGGTGCTATTCATATCAACTGGGCTGCCGAAAGGACGCAGCAACTTGATGTTTGTGTGCAAATGCCATTTGTTGATATTGATTTTTTCCCCTGAGTAGATTCATGTGGCATTACTGTGTTGTGTTTCATTGTTAACGAAGTCCATTATCATGACTAAACTGTTTACTCTACTTTCTATTAGACTAACTGGTTTGAAGAAATAGTGCTTTTCACATCATAACTAGTCACCTACTGGAAATCTAGATATCAGATGTTAAATTAAAAGGTCAGGTTATCCACTAATATAACTCATCTGTTAGCTGCAGGCATTAGCCCCTTTTCCACCAGCATGGCTGCACCTCAGTCCACCTGGCTAGACTCGCCTCTTGTCAGCAGATCAGAGTTTACAGAGAATTAAAGGAAAATTATTCAGGAAAAAAGTATCTCAAATCCATTTTATTCATGAAAACTTTTAAGAAAAAACAATGTCTAGCCAAACTACTGTACTACAGCACAAAACAGATGAAAACAAGACATAAGCGAAAACAATAAAAATATAAACGCTTATTAAAACTGTATCTAAGTAAAACGAAACAGAAGCAAAAACAAGCTAACTCACAGTGTCAAAAAGTCATTGAAAACATATTTGTGTTTGGATGTAATGATTAAAAAACTGGTACCGGCATCCTGAGTGAGCTGAGAGGAGGCCTGACTGATCCAGTCATAAAGTGAGTTGTAATAATCCTACTCACAGTGCAATAAAAACATGGATTAATACCTAAGGGTTTTAGAAACGGCAAAAGTAAAATCATATCTCCAACATTTCTGAAGCTTTTAAAATTCAATGCTGAATTCTGTGGAGTTTTCATTTGGTTCCTGAGAAGATCGGCTGTTTGTCTGAGGTAGCCGGGTGCTGTGTTAACACGGCTGCCCGAAGAGGAGGGCGAGCGAATGTTTCCCACTGGAGACAGGTCAGGTCACAAGGATTAGCCGTGGCACCGGACATCCCCAAATCAACTGATCCGCCTCAACAATGACCGTCTCCTTAACACGACGACAAAGGGCCGAGCGCCGGCAGAGAGAGGCGGAGAAAACGACAGAAGATCAGAGTAATTTGCTCCAACAATGATGTGAGATATTTAAATAGATTGTACTTTGTATTTATATATGTGTGTGTGTGTGTGTGTGTGTGTGTGTGTGTGTGTGTCTTGCAAACAATTTCTTCTTTATTTTTGTTCCTTTTTATGCCATTTATAAATAAACCATCTCACAAATACCTGAATTGGTTGTGGTTGTCGAGCTGCACAATGAAATTTAAAGTGCTCTGTCAGCCATCGACTCCTGCGTTCATGCATTCTGACATATTTTCCAAGAGTTTCATCTGTTACATTATAAATACAATCTAATAGCTAACATACAAGCTTCAAGATTTTGCACTTGTCATCGAAAAGATTTGAAAAATCACTTCATCTTCTGCCGTCAGAGTAAATATATTTGCCTCTGCTAATTGTTCAGTCATGTTAAGCATTTGGCAATCACATGGAAGACATGCAGCATATTTATTTACCTGTTTTCCTATAAAATAGAAAAAAATTACATAAGAAGAACAATAAACACTGTTACCTTGGCAATATTTAGCAAACAGTTGCCAGTCAATCCATTAAAACAGTTTGAACATGCATACACTGGATTTAAATATCAGCTTTCTTGGCAAAAGTAAAGAAGTTTGTAAAAAAATAAAAAATAAAAATGGTGTGTTCAATAATCAAATTCTGTTTATTTATAATAATTAAAAAAAGATGTAAAAACAAAAATGGCCACAAATTCTCTACTTTAAATGGAATCTTGTTCTTCCATCTTTGCATGTGGTCAAGCTGGAAGTGTCTTTTGAAAAATTGCCAGATTTGCTGTGGCTTCTGTTTTTTTGAGGAGCTAATGAGGGATCTCTGTCACTGGTCCAAGAAAATGTTTCACACGGTGACTAATGAGCCTATTTGTAACTAATTATTGTGTTTGTTATGTTTGTCTTGAATATTGAAACATCGCATCAATTAGAAAGCAAAACAACTGGGAATAAAATCACAGAGGCAGAAGGAAGTTGTGGTAGGTGAAGTGTGTGAATGTGTTTTACGAAACCAGTGCTTGCAGCATAAAATAAATTATTTTAATAGTGACATTAAACTTGCATGCAGCTTATTAGTGGTTAAACAGTTGCCAACTTTGCACCACCTTCCAGTTGCAGTGGTGACTGTTTTCTTCATTCGTGTTTATCAGCACATACATGATATCATAGACAATATTAAGTTAAAGACTAAAACATTTTTAAGAAACACCATGTCACTTTCTGTTAAAAGATTGTAGTGCAAAATTTCTTCAGATAAACAAATAAAATGTTATTATTGCAGTACTTAGTTAAGAAAGCGAAATTGTAACTTATTTTTGTTGTGCTTTATAGATAAAATCGGAGCATTTTCATGTTTCCTGCAAAGAACGAACATAGAAAAAAGAATAGATCTAATAAGCAACCGGACAGGGCACTTAGCCACACTGATGCTCTCTTCAAAAATTACGGCAAGTTTTTCCTCAACAGCATCAAGTTTTAGCTACAACTTGAACAACTGAATTGTGTCGATGCTCACTTTTTGAGCCATACTGGCCACCATACAGCACACTAACCCTTGCCTGTGGGCACATTGATATCTGCAGACTTCTGGAGGGTTGTATGGACAGCTGCATGGGGTCAGTGAGTATCGTCTGACAGCAGATCAGTGATGAGAGCCTCCTGCCTGGTTGAGTTCCCAACACTACACTTTTCAAGCCAAGCACCGTCTCCAGGTCATATCTTTGTCCGCTGACAGACTCATTCCGGAGCAGGTTCCTTATCCCTAATACTTTGATTAGTTTTGATGGAGAAACGTTCCCAAGAGACTTTTTAAAACAACACAAGTCAGATGTGAGTCAAAGCTTGAAGTAGTTCTATGTTTAGCGGGTTGATTGGGCTTAATTCCTGAAAGTCTAATTTGATATGCATTAATCCCTGGATTAGCAAAGTGCTCTCCCCAAGGCGTCCACAGTCTGGGTCTTCAAACCATGCAGGGTCAATAGGAACATATTTCTTTGCAAACATGATGCCAAATTCGATAATTATGAGAAACTCGACGTAAACGTGTTTTTTAAACACAGCACCTCAGTAGTTCCAAAAACCCATTGTGACTAAATCCACTCTGTGTCTTTTCAACTACTTCTCCTTTAAAAGACGGAAAAAAAAAGCCAGAGAGTGAGGAGAAGGCCCTGCTCATTAACCCCTCCGCACTTTACAATGAGTCCTGGAGGCGCAATGTGCCAAAGAGCCAGCACTCCTCTAACTAGGTATCTGGGTGGGGGTGGTGTGTGTGCGTGCGTGCGTGCGTGCGTGCGTGTGTGTGCGTGCGTGTGCGTGTGTGTTGGGGGGGATTCAATTTTCCAGTACAATGGTAAAACCCAATCTTTCTCTCAAAAGCCACAGAATGAAATTGCATGAGTTTTACTTTTGTGCCAAACACATTAGCGGTCAATTGAGCAATAACTCTAAGAGCAACACGTGGTTGAAATAGTGACAGGTAAATACAGAAACAATCTTATCTGAACATTTTTAACTGAGGACAGACCAAAGAATTTGGCGCACAGCATTTCAGACAGTTTGCAGGCCGCCATCATTTGATATGTTCATGTAAAACAAAACTGTCTGTTCCCAGCGAGCCCAGCCCAAGCCAGTAGAAAACCTCCTCACCACGGCGCCCTTCATGATGGAGGAAACTGTCGAAAGGCCAAATTACAAGTAAAACGTACAACATTAGCAGTCTTCCAAAAACTGTATTCTGTTTTAGGTCATATCTCAAAGGGACTTGACCTCTAATACCATTCACAGTGTAATTGAATCCAACATGTCCATCACTACTTATGGATTTCATTTTTCATTTTTTGCATTAATGTTCATCAGAGTTCTCTGATCACAGAGTTAGATCCTGCTAACAGGTTGAAAACGTACAGCAGTTGAATTAGTGAAATGTTACTGTGCTATAATGCAAATCTATTTTTGTTATTTTGTTAGAAAAATGTGGAACATCATTGTTCCAAACAGTTTGTATTTTTTTGTTTGTTTTTGTGATGTAAAGCACTTTGAACTGCCTTGTTGCTGAAATGTGCTACACAAATAAACTTGATTGATTAATTAACATGTATGTTGCCTTTCTGTCCACATTTTCAATTTATCATTGTTATCCTCACTGAAGCAAAAAGGGACAATAATAAACTGTTATTTGTCATCTTTTTCCTTTTACTACTTAGTACATGTTAATTGGTTAACTGAGTTATGGAGTGATGTTTGCTTCAAGCTTATTTTACTTTCTAGCAGGGATGTGCAGAACTAGACACCAGGAGGTGATAGATACCTGCTGTTTCTGCTCTGGACCAATAATCTTCAGACTTCTTTTTACTGTGTAGATTCTGGATTTAAAAAGCAAGTACTTCCAAATTGTTTTCATTTTGCCTAAGATCTCCGCACCCCACCTCCATCCTTCACACACATACGTGACATGCCCCACCAAGAGCCTCTCTCAACATGAAAAGAAACAACAGCTTACCTCTGGAAACATTTAATTTAAAATACACAAATAAGGACAAATGAGCTGAGTGACATTATAATTCATCCTCTACCTGTAATAAACATTCAGTAAAAATGGCACATGTAGGTTAAGAGCACTTTAATATATAAATTCTATCAGGAGACATCTTGATATCAGTCCTCAAGCTTAATCTTAATTGTAAGAATAATATCTGTCAGATATCACTGGCTACATGCGGAAGTATGTAGCTATATTACATTTACATTTTCTTCAGTAACTTTTTTTTTTTTTAAATACTTTTAGGAATATTTTTACTCCTACTTTTTACTTCTACTTAATTAATTTCATTATAAATCAATACTCTCACTTGAGTAAAATTTCTGGATTTTTTACCCATTGAATGAAAAACAAACATGTTTTAACCAAAAATTCACCAGACACAGACATACAGCTGCAATTTTTGTTAAAGGTTTCATAAGTTTTCTATTGAAAGAAACTAATTGGAGAAAAATACATTTTGCCTTATTTTTGTTGTTGTTGTTGTTGCTTATATAAGTTATTGTCATTTTGGTCCTTAAAAATTGAAAATTTCCATTTAACTTTAAATTTGGTCCGTCTGATGATGTAATGTTTTAATATGAAATGATCAATAATTTGATCAGTCAGTACTTGAGTAGATTTTTTACCACATACTTTTTTACTCTTACTTGAGTAATTTTTTTTTTTTTTTTTTTTTTTGGGTGGCCACTTTTTTTTTTTTTTTTGGGAAAACTAATTTGGCGTTTCCCTTTGGTTTTTTG
>NW_015112801.1:159990-168252 GCF_001443285.1 Poecilia latipinna | reverse complement strand
TTTTTGAGTTATTTTTTTTTTTTTTTTTTTTGGATGGCTACTCTTTACTTTTACTTGAGTAAAACTAAGTTGACGTATCACTATGGTTACTTGAGTACAAGTTTCAGGTACTGTGCCCCCTTCTGAGTATAAATGATTTTTCTCTTAGCCATATCCTATGCTGTTGCATTGCTATGTTTTCTCTGTTGTTGCAAATTTGATTGCCAAGTTGATGGTGTTGCAGTTTTCCATGTAATAAATCTCAAAGACCAAGGTAGCTTACTGTTCCATGTACCGCAAAAGGTGCCACTTTTCACACTTGAGCACCTGCCCCCCAAAATATCTGTGCATGCCACTGCTCTCTGCCATTTTGCAGATGTTGTGGGAACTTTACCTACTGGCTGCGCTGACACAAACTGTCCCCTCTTCATCCTCTTAAGAAGAAAAAGTCCTCGCCGCTACCGCGGGGACGTTTTAATTGGAATTTCATGCGGGCTAAACAGAGGGGAAGCTCATGTAAGTTAACATTTGGTCGAATTAATTGGTCCTTTTCTCTCTTTTCACCTCAGTGAGGCTCTTGCGGGCCGCAGACGAAGCTTCCCGTTAATCTCCCATTTTAAAATCAATTCACTGAGACAGACAAAGAGTCCGCCTCGCGCTTTTCTTCTCTTCCTGTCCCAAACGAGCTCCTTTGTGGCCCGCAAATTGTCTAAATCCCCCTTCGGCGGACCCCCGTCGGAGTAGGGGGGCAGGGGGGCATATGAAGACGTCCTCGTGTTGCTGACATCTGATTAGCGCGCGCTCCCGCGACCCATAATCTCCGCCGTGTGGGCGCGCGCCCTAAGTAAAGCTCCCACTCTCGTGTTTGTGGATGTTGAGGCCGCCGCTCAGATGTGAGGGAAATCCAGAGAAAGAGTGCGAAGAAAAGGCCAACTTGCCCGTTTAAGGTTGTTTACTGATGTTCATGTCCCGCGGCCTGCGGGCGCAGGTCGGTCGGCGGTTGCTCTGTGAGCGACGTGCGCGTGTTCGAGCGCGCACGTCGCTCACTGCTCACAAGTCGATGTTTTTATTTGAATGAAATAGGAAACGGGCTAATCAGCGAATTTTGCTTTTTGTGAGGGAATATGCAAATAAACCAGGAACAAGATGCGCGTTCCCGCACAACGTCCGCAAACGGAGCGTGTTGTTCCCCGGGATTCATTCAGGACAGTTTAACCTGAGCAGTTTGATGGCAAGAATACAGGAATGCAAACACTCATCACAAATCCAAGTTTTCAGTGTAATAATCGACAGAGAGAAGACACGGGGAACATTTATTTCACCAGTGAGACATTTTGGACTGACCACGAAATCTAACCAAATAAGAATAATGAGACAGATTCCTTAAAAAAAAAAAAAAACTGTGTCCATCCAATTATATGATTTTCATTTGTTAGAACATTGAACATTTACCAATCGGGGTGTAAAATCTCTCAATCTCAGCTGTCATATATGTTTGAAATCGTCATTTGTTTTGCAGTAATAACAGTCAAATGTCGCGTGACACGAAACGACTGGGTTTCATGTTTCACAGAACCGCCTCTCATATGTAATTTTACAGTTTAAAAATAGGACACTTCAGCATGTGTCGGAGAAAGACACATGCTGAAACTCGTAATCTTTTGATTGCCATAGAAATCTTCCAGTTGATCCACAGCCTTCTTTGTAAAGTACAGAGAGAATGAAAACAAAAAAATTCTTCCTACGGTCCCCTAAGTTTTTAACGGCTTGCATCATTTGACACATGGACCTACACATCAAGAAGAACTCTTGTTTAAACTGTATCATTGACAAATCATTTTTGTAGCATTTAAAGGGCCGTTTTCTATCGTGTTAGTGGTTGAGATCCACGCTACGTGAACACGATTTATCTCTGAGACAAAATTCACACTCATCCCGGAAACTGACTTCATTAGCAACACCGTCCATTCAACGAGAGATGTGTTGAAAGCTCGGACATCAGCTTCACATAGTTTGGCTTTCGTCTCCTCTGGTCCGTGGAAGTGCAGTTATTTGCTCAACACTCCGCCGGACCTGGGTTAAAGTTAAAGTTCCAACATCACCTTCTGCTCTAGAGCAGTCTGGTGATTCACGTCTGCATTTTCTCTTTGGCCTTTTCCCTTTTTTTCTTTCCATTTTCATGACCAGATTTCTTGTGGATTCAAGCCGTCATGGCTGCGTGAATATCTTTCTTGAGAGATTTTTTTTTTAAAACAATCCTTTCTATGTTCTCAGAAGACAAGATGTTTTTTGGGGAATCAAAAAGACTAATGTCGACAGGCTCATACCTCAAGGGCAGGTTTTTTTTTTGTTCTTGTTTTAAATACTCATTTTAAATACTCAGTTTCCCCCTATTTTGATCAAAATTATTTGCTTCGTAAGCTTTATAAAGAGAATCCTGCACCATTCCACATCCCATTTTCTACAGAGAAAACCGCTGATGCTACAGTCTGACACAGAGAGATGATCCAAGAAAAGAAGACAGAGTGTCACTTCGGATCCTCGTCCCTCCGAGTCCAAAAGTCGAACTTTTCTGTGATCACAACAGATATCTTCTCTAACTTGGTCTATAAAACCAGCCTCTACGCCACCAGCGCTGCGCGCAATCTGTCTCTGGAAGTTAAAAACTCCAAGACATCTCTCTGCGAACTTCGTGCGTTTGCAGAGGGGCGCTGACGGGGTGAAGGTGAGCAGGGCGTCATCTGCCAATATTGGCCTTGCCAGGTTATTCCAGGGCCGGCCGAGCGCGTTAATTAGCTGTTAATAGAAACGGAGCCATTTGGGAGCACGTTGCGACTCTCCGCAGAATGTGCGCCGGGATAATATTGTTCCAGGAGACGTGCGCAGAATGACCCAGACTTTATTAACACGGGGGCCCAGATGACGAGCTGCGGCCTGAGTGCTCCATTATCTCCAGTTCTGATGAGTGGCTCCGGATGAGACGCGCACGCTCCCTCCTCCCCCCACCCCCAATGCTGTCGGACCCCCGGGGCCGTTTAGCTGCTTAATGTAATTTGCTTTCAAGGGCTGTGTTATCTCCCATCATTTGCGCCATTATTCCCCGAGTCAAGTGTAATTGTGGCTTTATTAAAATCGTGTCTGTCAATAAATGTTGAAGTAAAGTGGACGCAGAGCATGCTGGTCTGTCGCTTTCTCCCCGTGCACGTGGAAACGGCTCACCTGCACAGATTACGTTTAGGAAGCAGCCCTCACCTGGCGGGCCTGTAAGCCCAGCAGTATTCATCCTGCTGCCACACTAAAACTGGAACGATAAGACAGACAGGCGAGAATAAGCAAATGTGTAAAAGTGAAAGTGTTTGTACGTCATAAATCTGGGTGTTTGTATGTGAACTGGTTGTTGTTTGCTTTAGTGCATGTTATCAGAATGACTTCTTGTTGTGAATGCTGAACATTTTCTGCCACCTGAAATATGTCAAACCTTCAGGTGATATCTTTTACATATACATATATTTATATATATGAATTGAAATAACCTGCGACAGACTGGCGCCCTGTCCAGGATGTCCCCCGCCTCTCGCCCGGAACGTTAGCTGGAGATAGGCACCAGCACCCCTCCCGACCCCACTGAGGGACAAGGGTGTTCAGAAAATGGATGGATGGATGGATG
Source organism: Poecilia latipinna (assembly GCF_001443285.1). Taxonomy (NCBI): domain Eukaryota; kingdom Metazoa; phylum Chordata; class Actinopteri; order Cyprinodontiformes; family Poeciliidae; genus Poecilia; species Poecilia latipinna. The sequence continues at coordinate 164,606 of NW_015112801.1, read as the reverse complement.
GAATTGAAATAACATGGCTGAGACGGTGAGCTTTCATTATAAGTTATAAGTTATTTATTCACATTAACACTTTCCAGTAAAATACATAACATGGCAACTCATATTTAAATAGCAACTTTTTGACCTGTTCTGTACATCGGTCGGGTGCTTCGGCCCTGTGTTCCACATATAGGAGGAAGAATGCTAGATGACAAAGAAAAGAAATCCCTACAATGTTCCTATTAGCTCGCTCTTCTTGGGTCTGGTCGGCTCATTCGTCCCCTCTGTGTTAGTGCACGGGGCCCCTAAGACTCGCCACACCTATTTGAGTCCAGTCTCAGGGGGCTTTCTCACCTCAGGCCTGGATTTTTTTTTACATTTTTTTCCAAGAACACCAGTCATTGTGACCCCAGAGAGCCCACCATCAGCCAGCCCTGTCCTCTCAGCAGATCTCAGCTCTGCGGCTCTCTCAGGGCCTCCGAGACGGCAGAAAAGCCGCTCTCATGGAGCTTCCTGATGTGCTTCTTCAAGTCAAAGTTGCGGCAGAAGCCTTTGCCGCAGGTGGCGCAGGTGAACGGCTTCTTGTCGTTGTGCGTGTGCATGTGAAACGTCAAGTTGTAGATCTGATGGAAGGCCTTGTTGCAGATGGAGCACTTGTACTGCTTCTCCCCGCTGTGCGTCAACTTGTGGTTCTTGTAGTTCCCTAAAAACATACAAACGAAAAGAAAACTGAATGAACAGAGCAACCCTGAAGTTAAAAGAAAACAAAAGGTGTCCAGTGCAACAGAAAAAAATAAATAAATCATGTAGCAGGTACAGCTAATAAAGCTGGCTGTCATTTTTCTTTGTGTCAGTATTTCTGAACATTCCTCCTGACTACAGAGAAACACTTCAACACTAAATGTTATGTGACTTATTAGTCATCACATCAACCTGCTGCCACTTCCTGTGACTTCCAGAAAAATAAAAAATGACATAACGGTTTATTTATATATGTGTGAAACTACAGTCAGGTGAAAAAAATCCAGTTCAAACCACCGATAAAATAAACCATCTTCTCTTTTTATTCATTTAAAAAAATAACTAAATAAAAACATTTTCTTTAAATATAAAACAAGGAGGTGAAATTTGTTTCTTTCTTTAAATCAGGTTTGTGAAATTGAGTGGACAAACATCAGAATTTAGAAATCATCAATCTGGTTTTATTTAAAGGGAAGCATATTGTCTCAGCAAAAACATAAACCGACTCTATATTGTCGTTTATTTCAACATTACGCTTCAAATTATTATTTAAAAAAAAATCTAAATGTGGGAGGTGAGTGACATTTTTATGCCACACAAACTCATAAATATATTAAACAATTTGTCAGTTAAACCTTTCATTTATTTCAGTAGCTTACTTTAGTTTAGTAGTCGAGTAATTTTAGGTACATATTTTATCATTTCAAGAGAAAAGCGGTGAGCAAAGTGAGGATTAAAAATCTCTGCGCAGATCCACCGTGAAACCGGGCCCTGCGCGGAGTCTCCGTCCCTTAATTACATGCTTTATTTTCTTCTTCTTCTTCTTTTTTTTTTTTGCGTGTTAAGGTCGAGAAGTTGTCAAACTTTGTCAGAATCAAGCGCTGTGACAAAAATTCAAAAAGAAAAGAAAAGAGACGAGAGAAAAAAAAAAGCCAACTTTGCTGGAGTTCAAGCAGCTGACCCAGAGCAAATGCTGCCGTCTTCAGGAAAGAATTAGTCCGTGGAAAGTGCCACGTCCTATTTGTGCTGATGGCTTTCGGTGAGCCTGCAGATATTTACCACAACGCGGCTCCGCTTTCCGCATCCCCAACCCAACATGCGGGAGCCTGTCGGCGTTCCGTCACGAACAAAAAGCAACAAAAAAATCGGCCTGTACTGATATAACTCAATAACACAAATAAGTTATCGCTCTTACTGAGCTTCTCTTTCTTATTTATTTCTTTTTTTCTGAAGTAAAAATATCAATTCAGCCACGGAAAGCGCTAACTGACTTCAGACGTTTATTTACCTAATTCAAGCGCCAGACCGAAATAAAACTACCACGTGTATAATAATAATAATAATAATAATAATAATAATAATAATAATAATAATAATAATAAAGGGACAATCGAGGACAATTCCCTCTTTTTTAAAGTTACTTTTAAACGTTAAGCGTTTTGGTTCAAATGCGCGTCACGTGTTTTTTATTTTTAATTTTTATACTATATGTAGTTTAGCTAGATTACGCGTATTAAAACTAATGCGTCAAAAAAAAAAAAAAAACCTGAATGAATACATTCAACTCGTTAGTGACGGGTGTGAGGCTTCATGAAACACGCACCTTTCTGGTGGAAACCTTTCCCGCAGAACTCGCACACAAACGGCTTGTATCCGGCGTGGATGCGTACGTGCGTGTTGAGCGTGGAGCTCCTGTTGAACGCCTTGCCGCCCTGGTTGCATGTGTGCGGCTTCTCCTAGGTGGAAGATATTTGAAGAAAATAGGTTTACGGAGCAGTTGAAAGCAAATGGAGTGTGTGTTTGTCTCTCTCTCTCTCTCTGTGTGTGTGTGTGTGTGTGTGTGTGCGTGTGTGCGTGTGCGTGTGTGTGTATGTGTGTGTGTTTGTATGTGTGTGTGTGTGTGTGTGTGTGAGGGAGCCAGGCCGGCTGCAGGTGTGTCTCACCTGAGTGTGGATGATCTTGTGCCTGCAGAGCGTGCTGGCCTGTCGGAAGCCTTTGCCGCACACTTTGCACACAAACGGCCGGGCCCCGGTGTGCACCGGCATGTGTCTGGTCAGGTTATAATGCGCGTTAAAAACCTACGAGAGAAAACACACACACACACACACACACACACACGATCCTGTTAACATGTGTGTTCTAGTCACAATCTCTCTGGTTTGTCTTGGAGCGGACAGCTGTCGTTCCTTAAAGTTTACCTTCCCACAAACTTCACACGTGAAGTTTTTGTGCTTGCCGTCCGCGTTGCAGCCGCCGGAGCTGAGCTTGCTGTGAGTCTTGACGCCGTTCTTCTCGCCAATCAGAGCGTGGTTCTCCTTCACTATCTGGTCCAGCTGGCCCGGCAGATGCTCCTTGTGTGGGTACTGGGGAGTGGGGAGCTTCTCGGAGCCAGCGCCGGCTAGCTTGGCGTTCTCCAGCAGCAAGAGTCTGTGGTGCGCCGACAGGGACGCCTGGGCCTGGGGGGTCGAAAGCCAGTGTCCGGCCAGGAGCTCTGACTGCTGGTACGCAGAGTCCAGGTAATTCAGGTAGTAAAGTGAGCCCACGCTGGGCACGGCCACGGCTTGGTGGATGACCTGCGGCTTCACCACCCTGCTGCCGGTGGTCGGCACCGGTTGCTTCAACGTGGAGTCCGCTCTGGCGCATACGCCGCAGTTCCCTTTGCACGGCGCGGCCGTCGATCCGCAGAACGTTCCCCTGAGGCTGGCTCTCCAGAGCTCCGAGTAGTTCATCAGCGCCTTGGCCTGCAGGTCGTAGCTGAACGGCTGCAGCGGGATCATGCAGGGGATGGGGGAGCAGAGGCCGAGCAACTTCTTCCCCTCCGAGCGCTCCTCCGCGCCGCTCCTCGGCTCCGAGCTCTTGGACATGATCCGGTCGATAGAGAAGGCCAGGCTCTTCGGAGCCCCGGAGGGCCCGGTCCTACCGCAGGACATCACCGTCTCCAGAGAGGTAGAACTTGCCATTAAAAAAAAAAAAAAAAGGAAAAGAAAAAAAAAGAAAATTCTTGCTGTTCGCAGCAGAACTTGTTGGAAAGTCCGAGCGTTCCTGTTTTGTCACTCCTCTGAGTTCCCAGCAGCAGAAGCGGATACAGGAACCATCAGTTTGATGCGCACCTTGCTGTCAGAGTGTCATCCTCCCCCCCCAACGCCTTCCCCAAAACCTCCATGCACACAGCGGCGTCCAGGGGTGATTGGTTAATCCTCATTAACTTTTGCGCGGAAAATTAACGGGACATTTTCGAGTCAAGAACCAAAAAATAATAAGAATAAGAATAAGAATAAGAATAAGAATAAGAATAAGAATAAGAAGAAGAAGAAGAAGAAGAAGAAGAAGAAGAAGAAGAAACAGACGGAGAACAGCAGAATCAGAAGAAGAAGAAAAAAATGTGGGAGCTCCAGGAGGATGCAGGAGCGCGGAGTTAAGTGTGAGTTAGAGGTTACCTCTTTAATGCTCAGATGACTGGAGAGCAGCACGCTGGCAGCGCCCGCCCCCTCCTCAGCGCGGATCCTGACATCAGCGGGCAGCAGCGCAGCGCAGCCTCCACCGGGCGACCAGGAAACGCCCTCATCAACCTGCGCGCCATCAAATCAGGAAAGTTGAGGGGCTGGAGCCTATAGACACAAACGACTCTCTTTCTTTCTTTTCTCTTTTCTTTTTCATTTTTTTTGTCTCTTACCTGAGGAGGAAAATGTGTAAACACGTTCTGACTACGCTCATTAAACAACAGGAAAGGAGCTGCTTTCATTTGGTTAACAACAGAGTAATCTCTGTTTTTGTGCTTCAGTTTGGGATTTTTTTTCAAGAGAAAGTTGCTAATCCTCTGAGATGGGATCCCCCCCCCCCCCCCCCCCCCCCCCCCCCCCCTCCCTCTCCTCCCCTTCCCCTCTCCTCCTCTTTCC
>NW_015112801.1:153458-156756 GCF_001443285.1 Poecilia latipinna | reverse complement strand
TCTCTCTCTCTCTCTCTCTCTCTCTCTCTCTCTCATCCTCACTTAAACAAGCCGAGTTTTACACTTTGGACCTCCAATTTCCACCTGTTTAAAGCGCGCAGACGCCCCTTTGGGCCCTATACGCTGTTCCTCCACTCGATTGTAAGGAAGCAATTTTCCAGCGCGATTCACAGAGAAAGAGACGGAAAAAGAAAGAGAGAAAGAAAAAAAAACAGAAGCTCATTTACTTTCCGCAACTAAAGCACTGCGTGAACGTGTTTTCTTCTTTCTTTCTTTCTTTTTTTTTTGTCGTTGAAATAGAAGAGAGGGATTAAAGAGGGAGAGAGGAGAAAAAAAAAACTCAAGTTAGTGAGATGTAAAAAGAGAAAATAGTAAGAGGGTATTTTTCCCCTCTCTCTCTCTCGCTTTCTCTACATTGTTTAGAAGGAATTTGTTGGAATCCACTTCGTTGACGGAACAGCCTCGAGCTTGTAGGCCTTTTTTTTTTTTTTTTTTACCTGAGGGCGTCTGAGTCTGAGAGACAGGAGAGGTTACGACCCCCCGACACAGAGGGACAATGCATATGCAAAGCACATGTGGAAAACATCTTAAGTAAAGAGATCCCTTTTTTTTCTCAGTTCCTAAACATTTGTGGTAAAAAAAAAAAAAAATACAGCTGGTGAAGCAAGTTAAACAAGCACAAAATTAGAAAGGATAACACTGTGACAAAAATATCATGTTTTATTCAATCAAAAACAAACCAAAATGTAGAAACATTTGGGGGGGAAAAATAAATAAAAGTCTTGACCAAAAGGAATGTTTTAGAGGTTCATCAGTATTGATGAGCCTCCAGTGTCTTCGTGGAGCCACTTACATTTTGAGGTGGACAGTTAAGAGGTTAAGCAAATGTTTGGACAACTTTCTTCTTTTCTTTTCTTTTCTTTTTTTTTTGTTTTATTGGAAGATTCAGAAAATGTAGGAGAGAGAACCAAACTAATCATCCCTAAAGTTAGTTTGTATCAGTGTGTTCACAGAGACAAAATATGAATCGACAAACATTTTGAACAGTTTTCATTTTTCTTGGGCAGATGAGTGCAGCTGCTAAAATGAACCACGACTGCGTACCGATCTCCAGCCGACGTTTATTTACAACAGTTACATTTCGGAGTGAAGAACCATGCAAGATGCATTAACTGTGTCTCACCACTGAGAAATGTCAGGCCGTCATCCTCAGAGATTTTCTTACAAGGATTATGTGATGCTTTCATAAAACCTATTGATTTCAGCAATCATTAAGTTCACGATGGTGCGATTCATTTCCATGTGTCAGTGGGGTGGGGGTGGGGATGAGTTGTTGTTTATGGGTATTTGCTGTTTGCAGGATCTTCTAAATACAAACGGCCGCCACTGGGGCAAATTGGGTCAGATTAACAGCAGTTCAAATGGCCCTAATGGAGGAAGGATGAAGGCAGTAAAGAACCTGGAGACCAGAGCAACTTTTCTGGAGCCAGACCTGGGGAAGTTAGCACCAGGCGGTGGGCCCACTTCCTGTGGGGAGTGGCCTTAGAGAACGGGTCAGAGGTTCTATCATCCACAGTGGCTTGGAATAACAGCTTCCTCACCAGAAACAGGTTGTCCAAGGTGGACTGGGTCCACAAGGTGTCCTCCCTTTGGACATTTTCTGGGCATTTTAACTCTTGCAGGAGAAGTCAGGGGAGAATTAGAAAGAACTGAAAACACTGTTTGTCACTTCAGGAATGACAACCTGTCAGGATGTGCCCCCCTCCCCCTCAAAGTAAACAAGAGATAAACAGAATATGATGACAAAGTTCAATAATATGAAAAACCCACACTGTAAAAAACAAAACAAAAAAAGTTTCTAATTACAGTAAAATACTGGCAACTGTGGCTCCCAGAACTTTATTATATAAGTCCGGTAAAAAAAAAAAGTTAGAGATATGTATTTTTTTTTGTTGTTCTTTTTTACAGTGCATGCTTAGGTAATCACCTAATTAACTCACAACACCTGCAAACATTTCTGAGCCTCTAATTGGTCTCTCAGTCTGGGTCAACAGGTCGACTGGATAGTTGTCCAGAAGACAGTTCCTGATTGTTCACAGAGTGCTATATCCTCATAGAAGGTTAAGTGGAAGGAAAAAGTGCAGTAGTTAGATCACATTCTCTGGGTCTCCAACCTGATTTAACTTGCAGTGTCATATTTAGTGACACATCTTCATTCACCTTCTTACCAGCAACTAAAACAAAAAAACCTCGGGCCTCGTAGATCATTTGTTTTTGTTTTTTTTCCTTGTCTGGTCAGGAAGGACAGCATTCATTCAGCTCTGGACAGGTCCACACTCAGTCTGGACACGGAGCAGCATCTGTTTTTCTTTTGGGTGCCACATAGGAGAGTCTTGTAGATTATGTATCTCTGTCCCAGCGCAGCCCTCTGAGTGGGATAACCAAGCCGTGATCTCCATGGATACGTCTTCCAGCAGAATTTACACCTCCACGTTGCGGATGCAGCTGCTGTGATAGACTTTAATCTTAAACATTGCTGTTCAGATTTAAACTGTATTTGTCTATCAAGCTCGAAGCATGAATAGCAATGAGGAGGGAGGAGGATGACAGTGCGGGGAAAAGCGTGAGCAGCAGCTCTGGGGTTTTTAAACAGAGTTATGACTCACAAAGACTCACAGAGAATGTAAGGATTCAGGCTCTTGCTGTGATCGGCTAAAGTACTCAGTGCAAAAACACACTTACCGTAGATTTATAATACATGATTCTTTCTGCCCGAACCTGCCGAGACGTGGATGCAAAGCACGGCAGGGGGTTCAAATTAATTTGTATAATGTCAGGCGTTTGTACAGAACCTTGCAACTTTTCATTTTTGCCGATAAGCTGATAAAAATGTTGGGAGTGTTTCCTCGTGCGGAGCGAGGCTGAAAGCAGAGGCACAAACATATTTAATACATAAAGGAAAAAATATTGCGGCTTGTTAGGAAGAATCTTTTTTTCTATATGTGCTCCTTATGGATGTGCCAATGAGATAAGATGGATAAAAACAACAATACTCGTCACACTGGTGATCCTGTACGGGTCGTGAGGGTGAACCAGGGTGATGTTTGCCTTTAAAATTTGACAGTCCAATGAAGATCAAACTGTATTTATTATATATATATATATATATATATATATATATATATATATATATCATAGCTTCCTAATTTTCCATGATATTTCTTGAAGCACTCAATGTGCCATAAAACTTTGAATAACGCTGCTCTAATAAACTAGTGCTGTTAAAATATTTGCCATA
>NW_015112801.1:148427-149900 GCF_001443285.1 Poecilia latipinna | reverse complement strand
GCCATAAAGGCACAGTTATTTATTTATGGTCCACTTTAAGTTGATACCCTCAAAAGGCCCAGATGGATTTCATTATTTTGTGTCGCATTAGTAAAAATTTCGGTAACACTGTATTTGAAGGGGGTTGAATAAGACTGAAATAACACCTGTCATAAACATGAATAAGCCTTCATGAATATTTATGACTGTTGTCATAAAGCGTTATTCGGTAAATCATGACACTTTTAATACAAAGTTGACATTATTCAAAATGTCTTTCTTATGACAACTTGACATTAACCAAGAAATCATTACTGATATAAATTTGTTATAAAAGTATTACTGATTGCACTTTAAAAATTAGGTAACTTTATGTTATTAAAGGTAAAGTTTAAACAGTAATGATTTCCTGGTTAATGTCAAGTTGTCATAACAAAGACATTTTGAATAATGTCAACTTTGTATTAAAAGTGTCATAATTTACCGAATGACATTTTATGACAACAGTCATAAATATTCATGAAGGCTTATTCATGTTTATGACAGGTGTTATGTCATGTTTATGACAGTGTCATGACAGTCTTATTCAACCCCCTTCAAATAAAGTGTTACCAAAATTTCTGATTAATCAATGATAAACATTTGGCTGAATAGAATGATTGACATCTATACCTCCCACTGTGCGGTTCTTAACAAATGGGTTTCTTTTTTCTGCAGCTGTTCAGAATACAAGTAAATGAAAATATAATTTTTGTACTTAGAGAACACCAGCCGTGCTCAGCAACACTCAGATTAACACCTGATATTAGACGTTTGAGTCTCATGGTCATAATGCATGACACTCATAGTGGTTGGTGCTATAGGGTGAGCATTTTTAAAGCAAAATAATATTCCATAAAACTAATTGAAAACAAACCAACATGTAATTATTATTTTTTTGAGAAAATATTTCTTTGGTCAACCTTCCAGACACTCAGGATGTCTGAATTATTGTTTTTATTTTTTTATGTCTTTTTATTCTTGAGCTCACAGAACCAAAGGCCACATTTATTATTATTATTATTTTTACTTCCATTCAATAGTTTTCCATCGGCCTGTTATTCCAGAAATACGAATACGAATAAAACACATTTGCTTGTCTTCGCTTCACGAGCGTCTCATTTTCACTTTCAGTGTAATAGCACTTCTACTTTGCTGTTGTTTTCATTGCCATGTCTAATAACTTGTGGTGCAAACACCATTTTTACACGCAAATGAATAATTAAGGGAGCGTCTGCATTCGTTCATTCATGGGTTAAGGCGATGAAGGAGTTCCTGTGTGCAGTCTTCCAGATTTAAGACTTTTGAGGTGAATCTAAGACCCTGTTTGTAAATCTACCAGAGAGATTTCACAATTACCTCAACACGGTTAATTAACTTTAACTCTCATTTTTCCCTGAATAATGGGATAAAACTGTTAGTTAACATTAGGAAGTGATGTGGTACATGATTTAA
>NW_015112801.1:136780-144559 GCF_001443285.1 Poecilia latipinna | reverse complement strand
TTTTTTTTTTTTTTTCAATAAAAATCTTTTGAAACTTTAACAAAAACTGCAGCTGTGTCTGTGCCTGGTGAATTTTTGGTTAAAACATGTTTGTTCTTCATTCAGTGGGTACTTGAGAAATTTGACTCAAGTAGCGATACTTTATAGTAAAATGACTCAAGTAAAAGTAAAAAAGTACAGAGTAGTAAAAATACTCCTAAAAGTGATTTTTTTTTTTTTCTTCAAAAAAGTTTCTCAAGTAAATGAAACTGGTTACTACTCCGCTCCGGTAAGCAACAGCTGTAGCATGTAGAGAACCACTTTATGACTTGACTGTGTTTTAAAGCAGGTGACCCTGCAGAGCCAGGGCCAGTGTTTTAATTTAACACCGTCGGCCCCAAAAAATAACCAGACACAAACTTCTACAGAAATATAGCTACGTGAGATTTTGATCAACAGTTATTCTAATGTGAAAAGTGTTCCTGGAGCACTTAGTGAAGTTAGTGCAGTACACCTGAAGCCCCTGGATTCCTGCAACATCTTACATTTTAGAGTAATACAAAAAAATACATTTTAAAAAAACTGCAGTCGTGAAAAAATTCCTAAAACATTTCTGCATTTTATTACACAATGCAGTTAAAAGACGAATTAAACAGATTTACAAAACAGGGGTTTCTTTCTTTTTCATATGTAATATCTTATGTAATTGTGAGGTTTATGGCTATAAACACAATTATAACTGGAAAGGCCTGAAACAAAATCTATGGAAATAAAACATCGTCATTATCATTTCTGTTCAATTTCAACTGCTCATTCTTCACCTAATAATGCAGATTTAAAGCAAACATTGACACTACAGAGTATGAACAGCAACCTTAATGTCAGCTGATTGTTAATGAAATAACATGCTGGCAACGGGGCCCGACTTCAGCATCACACATTTCCGTACAGGAAATCGCAGACAGTTGTCGTCACACTTTCTGACTGTGGTGACAACTTTCACTGACGTTAAACCTGAGAAAATGAGATGAGACCGAGACACTGGGGAGGGATTCTCCTACAGACATGGCTCACTTTAGTCTTGCCAGTTCTCTGCTTTACCCTGCTATGCATCGGTAAATACATGTTTGCTTTCTTGAGTTCCCAGTCGTAGTGTCACTCGTTAGATTTCTTACTGACAAAAATAAGTAACTGGAGAGGTTGCATGGTGATCTGTAGAGCAAGACGTAGGAGAAATGGACTAATGGTTTTTCCGGTCTTTGTGCCGTAGCTGTGGTGAAGAGGAGACTGGTCCTCTTCATCCAAGTCAAACGGGTTTGTAAAATCGATTATGACGAGTTGTGCAGAACTGTTGAGGTTGGAAAAGTAGCTGCATCCCATCACTACACCACTATACCAGTACGGACCAGTTGGATCGGTCACAGCCCCACCAGCAAAAACACAGTCAGTGTAGCTGCACTGTTACAAGACTTAGGTAGTAACTAGTTACACAGACTCAATTACATTTACTTGAGTATTTAAAAAAAACAACAAAAAAAAAACATGTACTTTTAGGAGTATTTTTACTATGCTGTACTTTTTACTTTTACTTGAGTGATTTTATTTTGAAGTATCTCTGCTCTTACTTGAGGAGAATTTCTGGATTCTCGACCCACTGAATGAAGAACAAACATGTTTTAACCAAAAATTCACCACACACAGCTGCAGTTTCAGAAGGTTTTTTTTGTTTTGTTTTTGTTTTTACTGAGAGAAACTTATTTAGAAAAAAAACATAATTCTGCCTGATGTTGTTATTCTTCTGTTACTCCCATGAATTATTGTCATTTTGGTCATTAAAACACCATCATTTCCACCAAAATTGATATTTTGATCCATCAGATAATATAATTTTTAAATATTAAATGACTGATAATTTGATCAGTTATTCAGTACTTGAGTAAACTTTTTACCATTTTTTTTTTTTTTTACTTTTTGTTGAGTAAAAATATGTTGAAGTAATGCTAATCTTACTTGAGTACAGTTTTTGGGTCCTCTGTCCACATCTGACTGTTACTCATCTTCATCTTCATCATCAGAAGCAGAGCAGACCAACAACTGCCAGAATATGAATACTGTAAATGCTCACTCACTTTAGTAAAAATAATACTCTTGTTGAACTGCACCAATTGCAGTTTTCTAATCAATTGCTGGTTACAGATCTTTACAAAGCCTGACCTGCCAATTCTGATTTTGGCAAATACCAATTTTTTTGTGTCTAAAAGCCTGGAGAAGGAGTCCAGAGGGAAGAGCAGCAGGATGTATAGTTTTGGAGCCTGATCTGGATCTGTAGCTATAACTTATTCTCAGACATTCCCTAGAAAACGAACTGCTACGTGTGTTATGAAAAGCAATCGCTCAAACCTGAAAACTGCAGTGGATTCAAAAGTTGAAATGACATCTCTTCTAATTCTTGAACGTGTAATGTGAATCTATTTTTCTATCCCGGAGAGGGAATGATTCAAACTCAAAGTTGCTGACTATAAACACATTGCAACCTTTTGAAGCTAAAGTCGGGTTTTGAAAAAAAAAACACAAAAAAACAAATTAGAACCAAGAGTTGACACTTTTTAATGAAAAAAATTTTTATCTGTTAAAATGTGTGTTACTTATTGACCGATTTTTCTTTTTATTATTTTTTTATAATCCTTGCAGAGTCAGTCTGGAAAACATTCTCAACGGACGATGTGCAGAACGAGGCCTGGCTCTGGTCTACTGAAATGAATACGGACCCCTTGGGGAAAAAATCTCTGCTTGATCCTGATCATCTGTGGCACTTAGAACCTGAAGTCTGTCCCCCTCACCAGCCGACCCTAAATTAGACACGGCCGTGTGTGACGACAGACCAGAGTTATCACCAAGCATCTGTACATCCGACCTGAGTTAATGAAGTAAAATGTCTCTGCTTAATGGATTAACTTTACATTTAGTAACACAAAATGTTCCAGTTCGTGAATAACAAGAACTAGATGTGAAGTCAGTCCAGCTAGGTTAAACTGAACTGATTATGTATTATGTTTTATTTTAAATTAAAGATGATGCGTCGTGACAAATAAGCATTCTCTGCTCTCACAGCAGCTGCTCTTAGTCACATACTTTCTCGCTTTCGTTACCAGAAAAGAAAATTATAACTATGGTTAAATTAAGCTCTCTTATTGCAGTGGCTCTCCTCCTCGTCATTCAGAATTGGGAGATTTTTCTCTGGATTGTTGCTCCAAATTGTTCACAAAAAATCTGCCTAGTTGTGGATTTTTTCGTAGAGCATATTTAAGAAATTCCAGCTGGGAAACTGAACCAGTTCAATGTAATGGTATTCAACACACTATTGGCTGGGGTTTGCAAAGCCAATTCAGGAGAACCACTCATTTCCTTTGGTGCTGATTGGCTGAACACCTAAGAACCGAGGTCTGGAAAACTTCCAATGTATTTTTGTGCTACCATGGTTTCTACTGTGGGTGTTAATGCATATGAAGGAATATTATGTTTTAAGTATTAAAATAAGGAAAATAAACATTATTAGAAAGGTTTCAAGTATGTGTGGATTTTAGCTCTTCATTGGAGGCTCATTATCTACCGAGTCACCACCGATGGAATTTGGAGGGAAGCTTTTCGTTTCCCTTTAAACGATTATTTTACAAAGAAAATCCCACAGTCATACAGTAACATCCGGCGTAGACATTTCTGTGGCCCTCAGGACTTTAGAGGGCCACATAATAAGTGGAACTTCAAGATAACAGTTGTGCACTTAAATATTATTTTATCAGTTGAATCATGTCAGTTTTCATTTTTTTATCACTGTGAAAAGATGTTCAATATTATTTCATTTTAAGACATACTCACTGAACACAGAAAAAGCTGCTATGTTTGAACAATTTATCACATTATGCCACCCTTCTTCAGGCTTTTACAAATTTTTTAAGTTTGAAATATGAATCTGTTAATTGCTTGGTTTGAAAAATATTTCTTACTAGTTACACGTGTTTATTGTAACACAGAGTGAGATGTAAGATATTCTACTATGTCTTGATTTTGCTGGAATTAGACGAGATTAGATTGGAAAAAAAACATTCTGTCATTATCTGACTCTTCAACTTTGTTGGGTATTGTTTGTTTTGTGATTCAAACCAATTTGATGAAGACACAAAAAAAAAGAAATGTATGAAATGAAATGTAAAAAATGAAATGTAAAAATTCAAAAATACTTTATTGATCCCAGAGGGAAATTAAAATGTAAAATGATTCGTATTTTACAGATAGTGATGATTGTTGGCAGGAAAGATCTCCTGTAGTGGTATGTATTACAGTGACTCTGAAGGAGCCTCTGACTGAAGATACGAAGGTCAGTTGTCCATAATTTTCTTGATTTCAGACAAAATCCTTTTTTGCACTCTGAACTGCATAGAATCATAACATCTAATAATGATCTTTTTTCATTGCAAAAACTTCTCACAGACCAGAAAATAAATGATTGAAATGTTTTCCAAGTCACTTTCAGATGAACTTGAAAGAGTCTCAAAAATGGAACAATGGTTTTTGTGCTGATTGGATGACAGGACCTCTCTCCCTTCATGGCCCAGCGCTGGTCTTAAAAAAAAAAAAAAAAAAAAAAAGCTGAAAGTTTGCGGCTATGGATGCGACGTGTCTTGCTGTGTCACCTCAGGACTGCGGCTTTATGCTGGGAACAGCAGAAGTCACCGCTTGACTGGATTCCGACGTGAGTCTTTTTGTCAAGAAGCATTTCCATCCAGACGCTCTGCAGAGGGACGACTGTCACGTCTCTACCTGGTTGGCCGAGCGCTTCCAACCTCTCTCGCCCCGCGGCGTTACCTGTCACATCGCCTCACCTCCGTCAGCGCACAAATCCCTGCACATATTTGTTCCACCGTTTCCACCGGTAACGTTTACTTCCAGGTTTCCTCATTATCTCTGCAGCTGTCGCTGAATCCATTTCAGTCCGTCAAAGTGACTCGCCGTTGCATTTGTTTTTATTAAACGGTTCCTAACCGCCCAAAATTGACATTGCGTTGGTAATTTCGCTTCGTGTGAAATGTGAGCGGACAGATGACAAGAAGCAACTTGCAAAACAACCTGCTTCTCGGCTCACCAGTAGATTGTCAGCAGATCCCCCCCCCCAAACAATCTCCTCCACCTTCTTTCACCCTCTCTGCATATTTACCGCTCCTTTCTGTTACCCAGAGGAACAACCCTCTAATTTTTGACCCCGTTTTTTCCCCCCTTCCGGGTCGTCAATCAGACAGGCCCACGGCCGAGTGAGAGCAAAAGGAGAGCGGCAAACCAGCTTCTGATGCCCACGTCTCCTTGAATGCTAGCGTTGCGTTGAATGTAGCCCAGAGAGACAAACAACTGAACATCCTAAACTGCCCCGGCAACCTCACAAGGAGGCACGCAGAATAAGATGTCAGTCGCTTACAAGTATTTTAGGTTTGTAGCCACTTTCACGGCATTCTAATGACTGCAAGGCGTTTGTCACCTTTGAATACCGCCGCTACATTACACTCACATTTACTCAATCAGCAGTGTGAATCTCAGGCTTTGATCAGAGGAAGTAAAAAAAAAAAGTGGGATGTTTGAGAATTCTGCTCCATGGGGCATTCTGGTGAATGTTTAAAGGATGTGTGACCCATTTTTTTATTTCTGCATCAGTGGAGGTTTATACAAGCTCTACATGATTTCATATACAACTCTAATGGATGTCCATGTTTGGAGCCTCGGGCTCTGCAGAGGTCTCTTCAACCTTAACCTCACCCAAGACAAGGTTGCGTTGCTGTGGGAGACGTCCTGCCCGGTTTCGGTACCGAAGGAAACTCAAACATCGGTAAACACTGATCATAAACCTGTTGCCCTCTGAAGTCCCACATTCTTTAGAGACTCCTGTTGGCCCACATGAACAAGCAGACAAGCGCACATCAGGAGTTTTCTTATCACTGTGGAGTTGAAGATGCCATCATGCACCTTCTTCAACAAAACCTCTGTTAATATTTTATTTCTGGACACAGCAGGCAGCACTGTGAGAATCATGTTCTTTAATTTTGTCCATTTAACACAATTCAGTCTGATCTGCTTTGTCAGAAACTACCAGAAGACTCAGGTGGAGGCCTTAACAATCGCCTGGATCTATTGCTACCTCACAGTTTGTGAGACTGATGGACTGTGTGTCTAACCAGGTGAGTCAGTAACACAGGAGCACCACAGGGTTCTGTACTCTCTCCATTCCTTTTCAGTTTCTCTCCCTCTTCAATCACTTCCGACTTCTGTCATCTCCAGAAACACTCAGACGACTCTGCAGTTGTCAGTTGTATCAGAGATGGACGAGAGGCTGAGTACAGAGATCTGGAAGAGCGCTTTGTGACATGGAGGGAACAATCATCTCATCTTAAATGTAAACCAAGCAAAAGGAGATGATTGTTGATTTCAGGAGGAACGGAGTTGAATCAAACCCCATTTCCATCATGGGAGAGGAAGTGGAGGTGGCTGAGAATTATAAATACCTCAGTTTTCACCAGACAACAGACCGGACTGGAGATGCAACAGTGAAACTGTCTGTAAGAAGGGACAGAGCAGACTGGAGGAAGTTCGCAACATGCTGCATATCTTCTATCAGACTGTGGCTGAGAGTGTCATCTCTTCTGCCATTATATTTTGTCAGCAGCATCAGAGCCAGGGACCTAAGAAGGCTCAACAATCTGGTTCTGTTCTGGGGACGACTGTGGAATCTCTGGAGATGACGATGCAAAGGATTTTTCACAAAATCAAGAAAGTTATGGACAACCCTGACCATCCACTTCATGAGACTGACATAGAAAAACAGAGTATCTTCAGTCAGAGGCTTCTTCAAATTAACTGTAATACAGACCACTATAGGAGATCTTTCCTGTCAACAACCGTCACTGTCTACAGTAACTCTTTGAAGAATCTGAATTAATATGAGTTGTAACACCATTTAATTTCCCTTTGGGATGAATTTTGAATTGAAGTTTAGTTTAAATCATTTCATTCCAGATGTACTTCCTTAAAAAGGCCTGCAGGTGGCCTTGAACACCCCAAACAAAAACTTAGGGTTTTATTTTTTTTACCCACAGACTATTGACTGGTCCCCTGAAAGTGTGGAAGTGTTGTATCCACCCACAGTCACTCTGAATCACTGTTTTGACAATTACTGCACCAAATTTACTGTATAAATATAAAAGTCGATCAGCCACGTTAAAGATTAGATGTGCTCGATTTGTTTTAGAACAGAAACGACTGGATAACAATTTTTAATCAATTTTCTGAAATAAAAGGACAATAATAGTTTTGTTACTTTCATATTTTGTATCACATTTTATTTAAATATAGTGCTTATTATGATGACCAATATGAGCTCGGACGGAGCAATTCCACTGTGTACAGTGGTGAAACAGGAGAAACCATCTGGTGAAATTTTGCTCCCTGAGATAACACACAATCTGCTTATCTGTCTTGCCTGAACATTGTGTAAGATTGCTTTAAATAGTAAGCTACTGTTTTCAGGGGGAAAAAAAAAGAATCTAAAAGTAATCAGTAGGCTGGTTGTCCCTTCGTTAAGCCACGATAAGAAGGTTTGTGCGTGGAGAGGGGAACTATAAGAGGCTTTAAAGTCCGGATTTATTAAAAGGATCTGACATCTACCTGCGATCCCAAATGACAGGCAATTTCCATAACGCCGCCTCGCAAACTAATTGTCCATAAACACAAACCCACACACACACACACACACACACACAC
>NW_015112801.1:106245-133864 GCF_001443285.1 Poecilia latipinna | reverse complement strand
AAAAACAGGGTTTCCCCTCGTGGGGACCAGAGGCTGGTCCCCACGAGCAATTGAGCAATTGGTCCCCACAACGTAGTATATGTCAGGAAAATCGTCCCCACAAGGTATTACAAACAAACAAATGCACACACACGCAGACACACACACAGATGTCTGCGTGGCTATCTTTGTGGGGACTTTCCATTGACTTCCATTCATTTCTACTGCCTAAACCTTACCTTTACCCTTTTCCTAACCCTAACCACCTAACCCTAACCCTAACCAAAACTCAATTCATACCTTAGCCCTAAATCTGACTCCTGACCCAAAAACAGGGTTTCCCCTCGTGGGGACCAGAGGCTGGTCCCCACGAGCAATTGAGCAATTGGTCCCCACAACGTAGTATATGTCAGGAAAATCGTCCCCACAAGGTATTACAAACAAACAAATGCACACACACGCAGACACACACACAGATGTCTGCGTGGCTATCTTTGTGGGGACTTTCCATTGACTTCCATTCATTTCTACAGCCTAAACCTTATCCTAACCATAACCAAAACTCAATTCACACCTTAGTCCTAAATCTTACCCCTGACCCCAAAGCAAAGTTTCCCCTTGTGGGGACTGAAGCCTGAGCAGTGGGTCCCCACAACGTAGTATGTCAGGAAAAAGGTCCCCATAAGGTATTACAAACGCACACACACATGCACACACACACACGCCGCCTGGCCTAACTCCTGCTTTGTTCTGTTGACGTCGGCGTCCTGAAGGACACTGTGAATAAAATACAAATCACAAAACAATTTATTTTCGCCGGCCTGCTTGTCTGTGCTGCTATCTGATTTCAGACCTCATTTTTTTTTTCCCCTTCCGCTATTATGCGCCCGCATCATAAAAGAAACGTCTTGATGGGCAAAACATACGGCGGGATTCAGCAGAGCACAGCGGCGGTCTGCCAGCTCCTCAGACTAAAGGCCAGCTCTCACTGTGATGGTCAGTTGGAGATTCTTTTTTATTTTCATACCGTTATCATTTCCCATTTCCGCGCTTGATTGAAGCTTAAAAGCCAAAGCAGCTCAGATCGTGCCAATATAAATCTCCAGGCCCATTAATCCGCCCTGGTGTCGTCTCTTGCACAGAACTGCCCAATCGTGTCTGGATATTCATGGGGAAATTAAATGAATGACATTCAGAACGAGCTCACCCCCAGAGCAGATTGGATGGTGAAATAGGTATGCTGCTTTGGAAGCTGTGTGTTGATTATTATTTTTTTTTCTCCTGTATTGGATATGAAGGAATCCATGGCCTCTGCAGAGACAGTTAAGCTCAAGATCATGTTTTGTTTTGTTTCTTTTTTTTCTTCCTCTATCAAATAGTTCTTTGACATTTCTTTATTACTTTCCATCCCCCAGTCAATAAAGCTGATGTCTTTATTTCTGTTGATGAATTACCAGTGGAATATTACTCAAATACACCTCAGCAACTCTTTAAATGAAGTTCTGTTTCTGATATATTTTTGGGGTTTTTAAAGGAGAATTGAAATCACATCTCAAAGTGTTGATGTTGCATGAATATCATTTTGTGAAACACTACAATAAAACATTCCAGGGATCCATTTCTCGGATCTTAAACTTAAATAACTTATTTTTAGCATTTATGACAATAAATAGAGGTTGGGGGGATTTTGGGAGCCGGAGTTAACTGTCCACTATCACTGAAGCAATGATTTGTTATATTTATTTTTTGTAATAAATAATTTACATTTGTACCAGTATGAACCAGAACCAGCAGATGTATCTACAGAATCCAATTCAAATTCTACACTGATCAGAAACACCAAGGTCAACGTGCTTCATGACCAAATTTGGAACGTAGCATGGTGATAAATGATTATCATTTGAAATGTAATACTTGTGGATTTAATGTCTCATCACAGAAAAAAAACTGTTTTGTTTCAGTATAGTGTTAAATTTTTTAAATACTTTTTTATTGTTTTACTTTACAACAAAAATATGTTTTCACATATTTGTTAAAACTGTCATGATGGTGTAATATTTTAGACAATGTGAAAAGATTGATCTCCTCCAGTTCCTCCCTGAGCTGTTACTGCTGTCTGAAGAAATGCTCCGCCCTGCTCAGAAACAACCAATCAGAGCCAGGAGGAGGAGTTTAGTGCTGTGAAGGTAAAGATAATTTTATTTATATAGCACATTTTCAGCAACAAGGCAATACAAAGTGCTTCACAGGATTTAAAAGGAAATACAAACAAAATAAACTTATAGAAAGAGCAAAAGAAGATAAAGCTAATAATGTCCTCCAACTCCTATTCAGGGTTGGTATAAGTAAGTATCCTCTGGTCTAAGTGAATCAATGCTAATACAGGAGAAACAACATACTACTCCAGGAAAACTGTTTATCCGTTGTCATCGGTGACTAAGCTAACTAGACTTAGCATCCTTGGCAGGCTATGTTGTGGTGAACCAGCTGTAGACTAGCAGAGAGAAAGGGGGAGGGAGAGAGCACCAGAGTGATTGACAGCACTAAGATCCTCCTCCTGGCTCTGATTGGTTCTTTCTCACTGAGTGGGGTATTCCAAAATTACTACTGGGAGAAGGAAGAGGAGCTCAACTTTTTTCACAGATCATTTGTCTCATTATACTGTCATAACATAACGATAATTTAAAAACAGATTTTTAACAACAGATTTAAAAATAAAATAAAATAAAAGTTATACACTGCAGCTGTAAAGTTAGAATTGGTCTATGGCCTACACCAAACATGTTCATGACATTTTGTTTTTTTGCACAAAATCATTTTCAGACGAGATTTCACCTGCTCAGTCCTGTCTATTTTGAGCTGCTGAGTGTTTACGACTCTGTCACTTTTATACAAATGAGCTTTTGCTGGCCATGCCCTTCCAACTCCATATTTACACATCAGTGCATCATCATTATCCACATGAAAATGGCTGCAAACAGATGCCCAATTGTAAACTGGACATCTTTAACTCAGAGTCAGACCCAGAAGCTGAAGTGGAGCCTCCTGCACAATCATCAAGGACACAGAGAGAGATTTTTAACTGGTAAGTCAACAACAAAGAACTTATCCTTTTCCAGCAGCCATTGCACAGCACATATAGTGGTAAAACAAGCAAGCCAAATGTACTCGTCTTCTAATAACCAAGTGGCTGTAGTGTAAATTAGGGGTTACAAGTCACCTTTATTTCCAGTGAGTTGTACATTTTTCACCAGGACATTTGTCTGAAATGGTCATTCAATAATTAACAAATTAAGAGAGAAACCAACCATTATGTCTTTACTAATGTTGCGATCATTCAATTAATTTTTTATTTTTTACAAATAAATAAATCATCCATCCCTAAGTGCATTGGATTAAATCATTTAATATCTTATATTTTATTCATTTAATATTTTATAATGGTCATATCCTGATGCTTTTTTTCCTCCTTGGTCGATAGTGTTCTAGAGGATCTGTAATGTATTTCAATACTAAACAAAATGTAAAGACATCTGTACATTGTAAAAAGAAAAGAAAATAATTGTAAAATTTATGATAAAAAAATTGTAATGGATGTTACAGACTGTAACATCCAAAGCATCATATTACTGTATGATCACTGCTCTTGCTCATTATGGTCCTTTTCTTTGCTTTTATTGCCTTGTTTTTGAAATGATGCTTTACACAATTTATTTATTTAGTCTAATGCAAATATGAAACCTGTTCAATCTAAAGCAAACAGCCAAATTAGTGACAGTATCATTCACAGCTAACCCTGAACAAAAGGAGGAAAATAAAACGGCACTGGCAATAATACTGAACTCATTTCATCCATCTTCATCTAAAACCTTGTTTCTTTCTTCTTAGAAGGATTTGTGTACCCCATTCTACAAATAATTAAGATATATCTGCCCTTCTTTTGAGACTATAATATGCATAATCCTCTTGACTTTTGTCTGGGTCTCTATATTATTTTAATTCTGAGACTGAGATCTCTGGATTTCTGGATTTTAATTTAGTCATTGAAGATTTGATCTGTGACACGAGTGACGCTTTAATCCGCAGGATTAATCTCCGAGTCCGTTTTAAGAAAACGCTGCTGTGGATGAAGGAAGGAGATCATGCTCACAGATTAACAAATATGTATTTTTTGCAGTCTCACAGGGTAAAATTCCTGTGCACTTCCAGTGTCCACTCCTTCTGAAATCTGGAACATAGAGTAGTTGAACAGTTTGTATTATATTTTTTTTGCAGCCAATACAAAGAAATATTTCACAAATCACTTAGCAAGTTTTCTCCTCTCAAAGGGGTTGTTTTATGTAAAAATCGACTTTTTTCTGAGCTTTATATTATGTTATGATGTTATTTCTTTATTAAAATCATAGCTGGACTGTTGTTTTGATTCTTCCATGCATGATTGAGAAATCCTCTAATCTCCCATGGGAACCGATCAGCTTCGCAAAACACCTGGGTTTATTCTCAAATGACTTCATACAAATTTATTTTCATAATATTCTAACATCTGCGATGGACTGGCAGCCTGTACAGGGTGTAACCCCGCCTCTCGAAAATGGATGGATAGATGGATATTCTAACTTTATCCTCGTAATTTTATTTCTTATGTTTCCTTAGCGTGGCCCTAATACTCCGTCATAGACGATGCACTTATTTACCTTTCAAAAAAAGTAAAATAATTGAGCTGACAGCCATTTTCACATTTTATTTACCTTTTATTTAAATGTTTTCGGAAATAATGGGCACTTCGAGAAGGCAAAACCCAGGTTTCCAGTGATTTCAACACATGAAGCAAAAGCACTTTGAGGAGTGGACACCAGCTACATGCAGTACTTTTACACAGGATGACACAAAGCTCAAGAAGAACATGGTTAGAAAACATCTGATAGGAGGAAACTACTAGCAAAACTTCACTTACAATAATCCAATACAAGGTGTGGAAGCCACATCGTACACCCTGGAACGAAGCAAAGGGCACGTACAAAAATGTACATCAGAAATGGGAAATACTTCAATCATGTAAAAGGTATTTTATATGAAATAAGACATTTGCTTTCAAATGATAAATGTGAAAAAATTGAATACATTAATGTAATAAAAACAAGATTCCAATCATATTACCTTGCTAACATATCCATTTAATAAAAAAAGACAGGAGAAAGAGGGAAACCGAACACAGATGCAATCACCTCAAAGGTTTAACGATTTCTGACGAAAGGCAGCTTATTTTTAATCAATGTTATCTGTAACTTTATAGGGAGATTTATTATATTCCTGCCTGTTTTGCAGTGGTTTAGAGTTAGAATACTAATTGAGGAAAAAGCTACTAAACCATGGATCTGTGCCCGGAACAAACCAAGTGTTGGCCACAGGTTTAAGCAAAGGTTGTCACATGTTCTTACAAGAACAAATGAAAAAACCTGCAGGCCTAAGTTAGTATTTCACCGCATCTATATGAAGGTATATTTGGCACAAAAGTATTTGTCTTTTGCAACTGTGAAGTTGAAGTTCTGTATCTTTTATTTGTAACTGGGACCAAATTTTAAATGTAAACTTTTTTAAAAGCATCACTCAAAGAATACAATTTGTACTTATACTTAATGATGTAAAGGCTGTTGTGTATTTTCCTGACACATAGTGCCGTTTTATAGCACAATCAAGAATCTTCAGTTGTTGTAAATTGCTGCATATTTATCAAATATGACGTCAAAGATAATAGACTTCGTAATTTAAAACTGGGATTCTGTCTCTTTAAGACAGTCCTGCTCTGACACTCAGCCCTTAGGAAGTCATCGCAACAAGGCTAATTTATTAACCCTTTAATAATATTTTTAACGGTGATGCACTGAGAAGTAATTCTTATGAGGTCAGTAGAGGCGGAGCTCCACCTGATGTTTGCTAATTGCTGCTGGCTAGTCTGAAGGAGCTGAGTGGGGGAGATATCTGTGAGGCCGAAGTTTAGAAACTGCAGGTCAGAGGAGGAGATTTTACATAATGCTGCCTTTTTGAAAGAGATGTTTTCTAATTGTGAAAGACTGAAAAAACATACAATTACAAAACTCCTCCAGGATTTTTCTCTCTAACTTTAATTTCACAGCTACAAGGAACAAATACTTCCGAACCAAATATACAATTTAACGTCTCATGCAAACAGACTTAAAAAAAGGGTGTGTTTTTATGAAGTTGAATTTATTTCATCTGTGCAGGCTCCAGATTGATTTCCCATAACCTAAACTTTGTAACTTCAACAAATGAATTGATTTCACCAACTTTTAACTACAGAAGTTTGTAATTAAATAAAAGTCAGGCTAACATCAACCAGCTCCATGTTTCACATCATCACCTAAATAATTTTTTAATAGAAGAAAAACATTTTATCTATCCCAACCCCTTGCTTAGAGTAGACCAGAAAAGTTTTCTATGATGCAACTAGAATTTACTTTATCAAATACAGTTGAAACTAAATATTTACATCCAAAGTAAAAAGAAAAAACTAATTTTTTCTCACTGAAGCTGAATCAGACCATACCTTTTTATTTTTGGATAGTTGAGGCTCTGGTACTCTGGCCTACTTTGTGTATCCTGTGAACCACATGGGTTCTGCACACACTGCGGACGGTTGAGATTTCATAGTCAAGCTTACCGACCGCTTATATTCTTCCTGCCAAATTCCTTCAAGTCCCACAATCCGAATGGATACTAGTAAGTTTGATGATCTAGTTGGGCACTGAGCCCCGTTTCTCCTCCACCAGGGCAGCCAAAGCACGCTGTAATGACAATCTAGCTGCTTGGTGTCCTGGTCGCTCTCTCAACCTCATCAGTTCAGGGTTCTATACAAAACGATTAAATGTGAAAACGCTTTACTGAGATTTGCTGTGCTACACCGGACATGTCCGGCACACATCCGCTTTGAGTCGGCATTCAGTCTGCCTTGAGAATGCCTGGTTGATGTTTCCCTACTGTAAGTATGTGGGGAGTCTTTAGAATTACCAAAATGATATTTATCTGCTAAATGCCTAAACTTTATGAGGATATTTTTTGAGAGATTTTTGCAACTTAGAAGTTTACATATGTTAGCTCAGTATCATTGATATTTGTCTTTTAAGCTTCATGACTTGGGTCAAACCTTTTGGGTTTCCCACAGGAACACTTGTGGATGTATTTTAAGACCACACCTGAATCACACGGCTTTCACCTTTGATCCGATAGGAAAGTAAAAAGAAATCAGCCAAGATGTCAAGAAGAAAACTGTGCAGCTGCACCGGTCTGGTTCATCCTTGGGAACAATTTCTAGACGCTTGAAGGTGTTCATCTGTTCAGACAATTACATGTAAGTGTAGACATGATGGGAATGTCCAGCCATCATACAGATCAGGAAGGAGGCGGGTTCTGTGTCCCAGAGATGAACGTCTTTTGGTCCAAAATGTGCAGATTGATCCCAAAAGAAAAGCCAAAGACCTGATGTAAGGACAACAAAGACAGTGTTTTGGTGCGGCCGTCACAAAGACCCAATCTCAGTCCTGCGGAGAATTTGTGAGACGGCTTACAAACCTGGAAGAGTTATGCTTTTTCTATCAGGCATAATGAACCAGAACTCTTTCAAATTACTGGGGAAGGAGTCCTAAAAGGTTTGGCCCAATTCATACAGATTCCAGACAAATTTCTTTGATTTTGATCAGATATAACTAAACTTCTAAATTAAAAAAAAGTTACAAAACAATATTTGAAAAATGTTATTGCTGAGCTTTCTGGCATTTAGCAAATACAAATACTTTTTGTAATTCTAACCGACCTAAAACAAGAGAGGTTTGGTCCAATTTAGCTGTAAACAGTGAAAAACAATGTGTGTTTTTTTATTTGCTGTATGTAAATTTGATTGGGAAATTTCAAGAAATTTGGCTGAAAAGAACTTTAAGTACAGATATATTCAAGTTTGGTTCTTAAAAAGTCAAGATCACAATATACGTTTTTGGCTGTACGACAATGTCACAAAAATTTACATAAATGTCAAAGAAAAGCACAGTAAAAGGAAGGAGACGAGTTCTGGGTCCCAGAGATTCTTTTTTTAAACTTGGTATCGCTAATTTTGTTGACGTTTTTCTAAATCCTGCTAAGGGGACAGATGTCTGATAAACATAAATGAGAACAGCAAGAGAACAGTTTTCTCTCACCTCTGGGTGTTTTTGTCAATTTCATCTCAGAGCCGAATACTGTCAAATATTTTTCCGGATTATTCACACTCATCAGTAGTTGGACAAGTAATCCAACCACAACCCTTAATAATGTTTCGATATTTGTTGCTTTCAAAGTTAGGAAGGATCTGAATGTGTGTGTGAGACCTATGGTAAGGTCTACCATCTAAGTTACTCGTTTCTTTTGCGTGTGCGTGTCCTCTGCAGTTACTTTAACCAATATAACATTTTCTGGAGTGAAGTAACTGTTGTTTACAAGCTGTTGCACTTAGTCCTGATGGTTTCTATGGTTTGGGGGCCTCATCTGAGAAGGCAAATGTTCACATCAAATGAAACAAATATAGCAGAGATTCGGGTCTGAGAGTCAATCAGATAAGTTACCAGTGAAAGCGACGAGTCTTTACGACCTCTAAATCAACCTTTTTAGCACTCTGTCATGCTTTCCATTACTGATAATAGGTGCCATGATAACTGCCGAGCCATTTACTTCAGGGATGAATATCAATTATCAGTTGTTTTTTTTTTTTTTTTTAAGACACCAATCACTTGTTTGTGGATTGCTAGTTAGGGTTTTTCAAGTTTCAGTAGCAAAAACAGGTGAAAAGGACTTCATATTTCATCAGCTGGTTTGTGTTTCAGAGACCAATGAAAAGTTGGCCAGCATTGTGAGAGATGATGCACTGTTTATATTTTGATAACAGTTTTTGATCACCACAAAGCGTTCTCATTTTGTAATAACTTTTACAGAAATGTTTATTAATTGACCATGTAACAAAAAAAAAAAAAAAAAAAAAAAAAAAGCAGACTGACTGGATAATCTGTTCTGAACTCAAGAAAAGACAACTTGGGGTTATTGGAATGTTCCATACCATTTTGACATTCTGGTAGCAACCGGATCTTTGATCTAGTTATCATTATCATCTTCATCGCTGTCCCTCATTGTAATGCCTTGCATCCCTCCTTCCCTCACCGAAGCGGTAGCTTCTTCTAAGGTCAGTCGATTTCTTACGGTCTCATACATCTTACAGTTCAATGTTGAGTCCAGAACTCCCTGGAGACGGAAATCACGGTACTTTTTCTGTCACAAAGAACAGACAGTAAAGACAGAGGAAATTAATTTTTTAAAACTTTTCCTTTGTCACAAATAGGACATTCTTACTTTGAGTAAAAAAAAAAAAGATTTAGTTCTACAAAAAAAAAAATGCTAGTGATTAATGTCGACAGGCTGCTGCACAATCAAAGAGCTGAGTTGTGTGGGGGTGAAATTTGGGAAGTTTCTATCAGCAGTCGGATGCAGGAGACATTTGGTGTGTTATGTAGGCCCATAATTGTAGAACGGCTTAAAGTGTTGTTTTTATTATGGGGTTGTACGATAAGTTAGGCTTAACTTTAGAAAAAAACGTGAATATTAATTTATACTTTTATTTCTGTTTCATACCTGAATATTCTCATGAATATTCACATAATCATGAGATTAGTTTACAAAATTGGCATGTATTCAGACATCGGTGCACTGCTCTCACTTTGACAATCCTGATGAGTATCTTCAGTTGGTAGACATGCAGCTGCAGATCCATACGGTCAGTCAGCCATGTTCCAATAAGATTCATACTGCTGGTGTACCATTGCTGGAGCAAAGACACAGAAAAACAGAGTGCAGAATGGAATCTTCACATGATGTAGGCAACAAGATACAAAACGTGACGGGCAAAGGAGTATTGATGTATCTGTAAGTCTGACATGATTAAACACAAACACTGAAGATGGTTCTAAGGTCTGCTCCATCTGTTCATTATTATTAACTACTGTAAGTAAGCGATTGGTTTAATATTGTAGGGTTAAACATTCTTGAAATTTAATGAATATTTAGCAATGTCAAGCAGAGACAAAGTCCTTACATTTTAGTAGAGTAAAAGTGAGGATGGTGAAATGCCTCAACAACACCCTGGTGCCAACATGGTGGCATTAATCCAGTCCCAAACACGTAATCATAAAACTCATTGGTGGGCCTTGCAAATTAGACTTGCTGCATCCTCAAAAATATAAATTTTGATCATCAATCCAGATCCCTTCTTTGACTCAGTTAAGATTTTTGGCAATCAAATGCCAAACACAAATCCTGTGTAGACTTAGAATGTCAACAAGTTATGAGCAACATTTAAATTTGCTTGGTTTGCTGGAAAAGAAACCTGTGGAGTGCGAAGATGAAATAACATTTTTGAAGTCTGAAGGAAAAAGCTAAATTTATGACAACAGGTCTTTATGAGGGGTTTGTTCACAAACCACTTCCAAACCAAACTACTTTCAGCTCAATATGTCATGAGCTTAAATACACAAGTCATATTGAAACAGAGAGTAAACATGATAATGTTTTTTGTTACTTATAAGAATTACTGTCATTTTCATCTTTAAAGTATCAAATTTCCACTAAATTTATATTTTAGTCCAATTTATTGGATAATTTTTAAATATTAAATGTCTGATCATTTGATCAGTTACTCAGTACCTGCGTCGCCTTTTCACCAAATACTTTTTTACTCCTACTTGAGTCATTTCTTGGACAGTTACTTTTCCCTTTTACTTGAGTAAATTTCTGTTGAAGAAGTGATACTCTTACTTGTGTACAATTTTTGGGAACTCTGCCCACCTCTGAAAGTAGGATACTGCAGTGTTAAAACAGTCATGGTTTAAACAATGTCTAGAATAAATGTACCGTGTTATTTTCCTGCTCTATAAAAGCCATCGAGTTTTCAAACATAAAAATGTCATTGATTTTAAAGACATGCTGTGCTGGGGACTCAGTATCAGGAAAATAAAACCTAAGTGGGACAACTCTTCTGGCAAGTCATGTGTCAAAGACTTTGTCCTAATAAAGAGACAGTGGAGCACTGAGTGAGTACTGCTATACATGCCAAAAAAATAAGAGAAAAACAAATGGCTAAAGTTGAAGCGATGCGGTAGTACAGTCCCTCATAGTTGGTCTTCACAAGACTTCACAGGTCTTCAGGATTCCATGCCAGAAACATTTTTATTCACACACAAGCCATAGCTAGAATCTTACTGTATACCTGCAAATGAACTGGTGATGCCTACACGGAGGTCAGGCTTGCTTAAAGGACCATAAGAGAGAACTGCTATGATGAAGCAGTGCTGGGGTGAATCAGTGAAGTGACCTGGTGCCAGCAGCCTCCTATCTGTCACTGTGTGCCTGTGAAGGCTTCAGCGTGGCAGCAGGCCTGTGATCGCGCCCGGAGCACAACCCCCTGCTGAGAGGCCAGGCCTGGAGTGACTGATCCACTGACTGGCTGCTCTCCCTCCTCCCGTTACCCACTCCTCCTTCCCTGCTTTTTCTGTAGATTTTTGCACCTTGCCACGCAGCTCCCATCTGCAGCCATTTTGTGCTCGTGGTTTTCAGCGTTTTGTATTTTACATGGAAGCGGGCCTCTTTTTTCCCAAACAATCTCAAGAAAATGTTACATTACATTTAATGCGTCGCTTTTCAATCGGTTCTATCTGCAGTCTGCAGAATGGAAGATGTCTTAGACATTGGCCATAGATGTACATTGTTTTTTTTTTCCTTTTCTATGAGTAGCTTCTCTTAGAATGAAAGTATAGAAAATCTAATTAATCAGTGCAGTAATCACATCTCAAATGAGTGGGTTTCAGAAGAAATATTTCACATTTGTAGAATTATGTCGTTTTCACACACAAACACACATACGTAAGTATCTCTTAGATCTTTCACTGACGGATGTACCGTCCCTTTTAAGTGTATCAACATTTTTCTTGCATTTGATATAATTTAACATTTTGGTATTGGAGTAAGTTCAATAAATTTGTCTCCATAACCAAAACTGCCAACACAGAGAGAAAAAACTGACACAGAAACACATGAATGATTCTTTCAGAGATGAATTTGATTTCTAGATTAATTTGCTATGATGTCATACCTTCATTTATGATTTTGTCACAGTTTAGCTGGTTCGTGCAACAGTAATAGTTTGATGGATTTAAGGATTGGCCCAGGTTGTTTTACATTTCACACTAAAGATTATTTGATATTTTTTTATATATAAAATTGTTTGTTTTACGTGATAATCTAAAGCCAACTTTCTTCACATGTGGAAGCTAGACTTTCCTAACTTAGCCTTAATAGACAGTCAAGCTACCCGCAACTACATACATTTGTATACATGTACATACAATAAATAAAAATAATATGAACAATAGGATGACATTAAGAAATAAAGATATTAACATGGGGGCAGAGAAATTATCTGATGTATTAAATAGGCCTCATGAAGATCAGCAGGGGGCTAGCACTTCCTGTCAGCCAAAACAAGCGTAATATGGCTCTGAATAAATAATGCCATAACCCGACAGGGATCAAATCTGTGACATTCTAACAAGCTCCATCTGAGGGAAGCTTCCATGCGTCTTCAGCCGCGTTCTCTGTGTGTGCATTTGTGTGTTTTGACACTTCACAACATTGTGATGAAACCCTACCTATACACAGGCGAGATACATGCCGTTGCAACACACACACGCATGCACACACACACATGGAGTATGTCTTTCTATTTTCACAAGGACTTTGCAATGACATCCATTCATTTCTATAGCCTAACCCTAAACCCAACCTAAGTTCAATTCACACCTTAGTCCTAAACATAACCCCTAACCCAAAAACAGCACTTCTTTTTTATGACGACTCCGTAAGGAGCAGTTGGTCCTCACAATGTACTATTAGCATCATAAATGGGCCTTACAAGGTGAGAAATGACAGAGCACGCACACACACACACACACACACACACACACACACACACACACACACACACTGTCACATAGACAAATTTACATCTGCTAGTCCATCCCCCTTAGAGTGAGAGCTGGGAGAACGACCTCCTGCCCCCATCTGACACCAGCTCATAGCTCCTTACTGAAACCCCAAGATGCAGCCACACACCGAAACCTCACTTGTTTTCACACCCAAATCTTCACACAGCACTTTAGTCTTGACGAAGGGGGGTAGTGAGCATGATGCAAAAAAAAAAAAAAAAAAAAAGATACACCTCTCCATCTTCCTCCTCACATCCCTCTAACTCTCTTTTTGATGGTCTGATGTCAGTCCTAACAGGAAGTCTGCAGATTATTAGATCAATATGACAACCAAAGTTAATCAGAGATCCAATGTGCCCATGTGTTTGGTGGGCACACACACGTTAGTGCTCCAAGTGTGTTTTCAAGTACTCTGCTGATGGCTTCAGTCAGGGGTAAATATAGTTTGCAGCGTAAGCAGTGGCATCTTGAGTTAAAATACTGGGCATCCGGAACATTTTCACTTTATCTTACAGCCTTATTTCAAATTGTTTTAAATTAATTTCGCTCCTCAAAATTGTTTTGCACAGATACCCTAAATGTTGTTGTGGAAAATGTATTTTGATGTTTGCAACTTTATTTAAAAAAAAAAAGAAAATCATGGAATTGTAACATTCACAGCCTTCGCCAAGAAGCTCAAAATTGAGACGTTGCTAATCATCCTTGAGAAATTTCTATAGCTTAAATGTCGTCCACTTGTGGTAAATTCAGTTGCTTGGACTTCGCTTGGAAAAGCACACGCCTCACTATATGAGCTCCCACGGTTGACAGCACTGTCAGACACCAAGCATGAAGTCAAAGGATTGATGGTCTGTAGACCTTTCAGACAGGACTGTTCTGAGTCACAGGGTGAGAATCCAGAGCTCAGTGGTCTACATCGTTGGTCAATGGAAGAAGTTAGAAATCAGCAAGACTCTTCCCAGAGGTGACTGGCCATCAGAACTGAGTGACTGGCAGGGAAGAGCCTTAGGGAGGTGACCAAGAACCATCTCTATAGTTGAGAACGGTGGTGGCAGCATCATGCTACTGGGATGATTTGCAGCGGCAGAAAGATGAATGCAGACATCCTGGATGAAAACCAGCTCCAGATCACTCTGTACCTCAGACTTGTAGCATTTACGCAGATGAAAAGCAACAGATGAATACATTTTCTACACAATACTAAATGCTACTGGTCGTGCACACCAATGGATTTATTTACTTATTCCCAGTTCATTGTAATGAACAAACATCTAGAAATGTTTCAATGTTTCTGTAGACAGCAGAAATGGGCAGTTGCAAAAAGAAAGCAAATAAAACTATCATTAAGAAATACAGATACAGAGACACCAATATTTTTTCTCTTAAAAGCAGAGCGCTGGTTAGAAACAGAGGGATGCTGGCAGCTTCTGAAACTCCCTTAAGTGAAACACAACTGTGCAGGATATGGATTCGGTTGTACACTATATCCTCTATGTCCAATTATATCATTATATTCAGTTAATTAAAATACGCATTTCCACGAGGCTCATTTGTCAGATTAAAAGTAAAATGATAACCATTAAGCAGGTACTAACGATAAACCCACGTTTCTATGTTCTCATTTTACATGAGTCTTCATTGGTTGTAAAAAGAATAGCCTGGCAATACACAGGAAAAAAAGCTACGACATTATCAGCCTGAGGGTGATTAATCTATGTAATCCATTTCACGTAGTGAATTACTGAAACAATATTCTAATCCACTGATAATGACTGTCCATATATGTTGAGAAATATAAATGGATGACGCGCAAGAAGAAACAAACATTTAATCTCTTGTTGAACGCAAAAATGACCTCATTTAGTTTAAAAGCTAGTATGAATAGACTAACAGGTGTAAAAAAAAAAAAAAATCCCTACTTTCCTTTTCTAAAAAAATGAATACTAAATAGGGCTGGCATTTCATTCTGCCATCCACCGCAATCGCTTCTAACACAGATTACTCTTAAATGTGTTAAAACAGACCATGAAATGGCCTTTAAAGACATGCACACACACTTACAGAATCTCATAAAAGGCGAGTGATTTGTTTGGTCAGAGGCTCTCCTTTGTGGGGCTACTATGGAGCTTTTGTGTTGTGAAAGCCAGGAATGTTAGAGGTAAGGAGGGGCCTCACTGCAGGGAGCACAGAGGGATTACAACCAACCTGGGACTCTACCTCTTTCTGCCTCTGCTAATCATGTGTGTCTGTTTATGTGTTTAGTTATTTTAGGACCTCATCTGAAACTTTCCTGAGTAAAAAAAAAAAGAAAAAAAAAATCACTGAATCTATGGAGTGCACAGTTCTTTAAAAGATAAAAGAGTAGCTCTAAAATGAGCAAACATTATTAGGTGTAAATTAGGGCCAATGCACTATTCTTATAAAGGGAACAGTGGAAGGGGAAGTTTTAATTAAGTACACTGGAGCTGAACATGCAAGATTACGTCTTTATTTGGCCAAAATTAGCTAATTATGTACGCTTCTGTTTAAATACAAACAGCATAAATAATTTAAAGTACCTGAAGACACAATGTCTTGAAATCAAATAGTTATGGGTTCACTCCTGACCTGTTGATGTGCCCCTAAGAAAAGATGTTAACCCCAAATCAGAGTGTGGATACTTGGAAATGCAGCTGGGCCAATGTGATCAATGTAAAAGGAACATAGAGCCATTTTATAGCACAGGAAAGTGATTATGTTACCTTCAGTTGCTATGAAAAAGATGTAGATATCAAAGACAAAGGAAGTTTGACTTTGCATTGTAGCTTTATTTGACATTTTTCCAACACTTCCCCTTCAGCACGGTTCAATGCTGTCCATTGATCCCGTTTTCTACCATTCTTTGGAGCTCAGCAGACACACAGCTCCACCAGGTGTTTGTCAATTGCTGCTGCCACTAGTCTGATGGAACTGTGTGGGGGAGATGTGGGAAAAGGGGTGCTCAAAGGGGGTGGGAGCATGGGTGGGTAGGCTGCACATTGTATGAGCAAAGATTTCTCAAACATCAATGAATGAGTCAAAGCAACACTCCGAGTCGATTTAGCATAATACCCCCCTTTAAAAATTCAAACACCAGACATACTGTAATATGTGTTATTGTGCATGGTGGAAGCCATCTTAGCACCACCACAGAAGCTAACGTCTACAGTCTTCCTTATTTCTGCTCTTCGGTGTACATCCAATCAGCACCAATGTAAATGAATGTTGCTCCTCGATTGGCTACACTGCAAACATCAGCCTAAATAGTCAAGTAGCAGCATGCCAAGCTGAATTCAAATATTTTATGCCTCCAGCCAAGGAGGACAGAACCAGCAGGAGGCTGGTATAACTGCACTGACTTAACTCACTTTGATCCCAGCAGTAGGAAGAGGAGTTTCAGGAAGGAAATGATGTGATGTCATGGGGACGTTAAAACACACAATAGATAGATCAATATGTCAATAAATAACGCAAGATTATACATAATGACCTCATAAACTGACAATATTCAACAGAGTACAGATAGAAGTGCATTACGACACTATAATAGTCACTATGATGCTCGATTTCCAAGCTCTGCACTTCAAAATGATCGACAAATGTATACTGTGCATATCGACATTGTTTCACCAACGTAGCCATATCGTATTCTTTTTAAAGACCAGTTATTCTGTAGATTTTAATAAATAAATTTTAATGTAGAGATGTATCTATAAACAGAGTCTAAAAAAGGGTGACTATTTCTGTTTGTTTCTATTAATTTAACTGCACCAATGTCAAATGTTTTGAAGTTAGCAAGTTACCATCAAGTTCTTTTTCCGGGTGAGTCAGTGTGTGTTTCGTCATTGATAAACTAAAGCAGAATATGTTTCGGGTGTGTTTGTGTTTCAGCCTCTATGAGAGAGTACAGCAAAGAGGAAGAGAGAGAGAGAGAGAGAGAGAGAGAGAGAGAGAGAGAGAGAGAGAGAGAGAGAGAGAGAGAGAGCGCATGTCCTGCTGAGACCCAGCTGTGTCTGCAATTAGCAGGAGGCATGGAATGATGATTGCTGGTGCGGCAATGCTAATGCCAAGTGACAGGCTTCCTTGTGAAGGAGAGGGAAAGGCTGCTGAGTCCCACAAAGCAACACTGTTTTTTTCTTTGGCACTTTCACTACACACATGCTAACACCAGTGTACACACACAACCCCATGTAGAGTCACACACAGATAAAAGAAAAAAAATAATAGTTATTAAGGTTAGTGAGGGAGGAGGCTCCTTAAATATGGACAAAGACGTTGTGTAACGCTACCCATGCTGCCTTACAGGCTAAATTGCTCTATTGCTTTCTAGTCCGAGGTACCTTCTCACCAGTAAGAGTTCGTTGATGATGTACATCTACCGTAGCTTTTTACAATGAGCTACAAGCCATCAGCCAGGCCCCCTCTGACCTTAACAACACCAACAGGCTCTAGTCTCTCCAGGTCTGTTCAGCAGAACCAAGCTTGACCTGCAGAGAAAAGAACTCTGTGTAGAAGTCGAAAAGGACTCTGGATTGGGCACTGGGCGATATTCTTATTCTACACCATAAGTAACGTTGACACATTAAACGGCTAGTCCAAAATCCGCTAAGGTCAAAATGCTATCTGTTTTAGACTACTGCTCATGGATGGATTTGTTTAGAAAAATAAATTTTATGTTTGAGTGTTTTTTTTTTATATTATGATTTCTCATTATCATAACGTATTTTCAACATTTTCAATCAAAAGTGCGGCACAGAAAAAAATGCTTAGCCATGGCCTGTCTCTTCTACAATGCACATTGAAAACCCAATCCAAAATCTCTTTTCAATCACAAGAGCAGCACGACCACACATTGTCTGGGAAGTATAAAATCATTTGCTTCTTTGATCCCTCCACTGGCATACAGACTTCAAAAGAAATAAATTATCAGTTCTCTGATTTTCTTTGGGAAGCCGCCCTTCTTCACGTCATCTTCTTCATTAAGTCCTTTCAGTTCATTAGCAAAAAAAATCCTGCAGTTGTTATTGATATTATACTGTATGTCCGCTGTATGTC
This sequence comes from Poecilia latipinna, assembly GCF_001443285.1. Taxonomy (NCBI): domain Eukaryota; kingdom Metazoa; phylum Chordata; class Actinopteri; order Cyprinodontiformes; family Poeciliidae; genus Poecilia; species Poecilia latipinna. The sequence continues at coordinate 115,742 of NW_015112801.1, read as the reverse complement.
CTAGTCCATGTTTGCTTTATGTCTTGCATCATCCTCAGTGGGAGAAAGAAATCAAAACTCTAGTCCCCCTCTGACATCTGCAACAGAATCAAATGCAAACCTTCATGGAGTTTATCATGGCACCATCGGTTGAACACGAGGAAAGGAACCTTGTGCACAAACGACTCATTTGGCTCTTATTTTAACATGTAAAGTTGTAAAATACTTTTACACATACTCCTGTAGGACATTATAGGTATAAGAATTTGGGCTTTTTCATTACCTACTTAAAATATTTACCTTCCTTGGCTGAAGAGTGATAAAAATATTAGCGTTGGACTCAGTGTACTCAAAGTTCTTTGTCAGCTCTTGCCCTTTATATCAAAAGCACAATCAAAACTGATAATTTATTGCTGTTTGAGCACAGTTAAATGGCAACAAAATGGGCTTTGTGGGCATCGCGTCCATGCAGCTGGCTGGAGGAGCGCTGAGGGGAAAAAGGATGGCCGGCCACCTCAGCAACGGCATCATAGGAGAAAAGTAAATGTTTATCTCAGATCCGAGTTTCATTTCAGGCTGGCAATCTGGGTCTCTTTCAGAACTCTACCTGCAAGTGTCAGTTCAACGGGCAAGTGAGACTCAATAAAGAGCAACTTTATAAAAACACGGTGCCTTGAAGAATGAATGGCTGTATATCGGGGCAATGGGTGGTTGGGTTGAGGGGCCATGTTGTGAGGAACTAAACAGTTGGAATTACGGTCAGCAACCAGTCATTGAGTAAATATACAATGAGCTACAGAAAAGCTCTGTGGTTGACAATAAAAGGGAAAAAAAGCTGCCAGCTTCAGGCCCTGAGAAAAGTGAGCCATTCTACTTACAAAAAGCCGCTTAGGGGTGGATTGAGGAAAGAAAAAAGAAGGCTAAAACACTTGTGGGCTCAGGGAACTCTATAGGGGGAGTGAAAATGGAATAAGCCAGCAAGCACTTGAGGGCCCCGCCGAGAACCTGAATGGGATAGAGGGGTGTAGTGACTGAGGGGGGTCTGGGGAAGGTGAATGGCCTTCTTTTTGGGTCCAATTTGTCTCTTTTCACCCCACTCGCCCTGCTCCGGCTCTGACAGATGTACAAAGAAGGAGCGGCGCTGGGCCACTCATCCACATACACCCATGAGCAGCTGTCACTTTTGTCAGACAAGTTAATCAAACAAATGCCACCGTACCACCCTTTTTAATAAGGCAGAGGGAAGAGGAATGGAGGGGAACTGTGAAAGGGTGATAGAGACCGAAGAGATGACATGTGTGTCTTCGATCAATTCATCCCGCCTGCCCGCATCAATAAACGAGTGGGAGCGCGACAAAGGATAAGTTGCCATTAAACTTGTATTTTCCTCCTCTCGGGGTGATCAAGGTTTTAGTGTTCTTAGCCGCTTCCTCGCAGCAGCGCAGATCTGGGAATACTAGCGGAGGATTTAGCTGCACCCCCCTCCCCTAAAGAAAAACGACGGCAGAAAACAAAATGCATTCTCTCAGTAATTACAAAACACACTAAGCTGCTTAGAGACTTCATTAAATGGAAGTGAAACCTTTTGTGATTGTTTTGAATAGCCACATACAGTCTAACAGCTGGATATGTTTTCTTTGTTGTTGTAAACTCAGCCTATTACACATTTTTTTCTGCTGTTTGGTGATGTAATCTCGTTACAGTGATAATTTTAATAGGAGACAATTAATTAATCACAGGTGCGAAAAACAAAACAAAAAAAGTCATTCTGTTCAGGTCTAAAATTTAAGAACACTTTGATTCATTGCTGCATTTCGTAAAGCTAAATGGTTAAATCTTAAGCTATACACAGATACTGAAATGGAGATCATTTTGTTTCCATATCCAGTTGTTCAGTATTTGTGGATTCACTCATTCAAAGAGTTTCACGTAAAATTTAACTCCATATTATTCATGGGAAAGTTAATGCAGCTGGAAAAGGTGAAATATTACATTCTACTAGCTGGCGTTAGCAAAGCAGCCAATCCTGGAGCGTCATTCATTTTTCTTGCAGATGATTGGCTAAACCCCAGGAGAGGAGATGAGGGAGATGATACATATAAAAGCCTCTGTGGTATTTACAGGACACTTTTTCACTTTTTCAACATGTCAATTAAAGTCAAAAACATAACACAATAAACAGAGAACCACACATCGCAGAAGCAAATAAAGAGAAGTTATAAAAAGTTATAATCCAGATTAAAACTCATGATGTTCCACCTATTATTAGTCAAAGGCAGTTATAAGCAAATGAGTTCTTAGCCTTCATTTAAAGCAACAAACATTTCTGGAAGTTTGTTGCAGATAAAAGGAGCATGAAAACTGAATTTTGCTTCTCCATGAAAAAACGGTTGAAGCCATCAGACGAGTGGATATGCTGAAACTTCGGAGCAAGTTGTTTATTCTGAGGATGAAGAGTAGACTAGAACCAGAAGACCTAAAGAGGTCTAGAAGGTTGATACAACAACAACAGATAATTGATGTACTTTGGTGCTAAGGCGTTCAGTGATTTATAAACTAATAAACAGTATTTTAAAGTCTATTCTCTGAGCTACAGGGAGCCAGTGGAAAGAATGGCTCCCTGTGAGAAAGTTAAATAAAGTACAGGAAACAACATATGTGCTTTTTGGGTTCATCATAAACAAAATTAGATAAAAAGAAATATATAGCTTTTCAGATTTAAGAATTATAATTCTGTGGTGACACTTTATTTGGGGTGTGCATAAGACTGACATGACACTGTCATAAACACGACATACATAACATGCTATGGAAATGAAGGAGTCTTTATGAATGTTTATGACTGTTGTCATGAAGTGTCATTCGGTAAATAATGACACTTTTAATTCAAAGTTGACAATTTTAATGGACTTTTAAAACAACTTTAAGTGCAACTTTGCCTTATCGCTGAGATAAGGGTGTCCAATGATGTGTTCTGTATTTACAAATACGAGTGAAGTCAAGTGATGTGACATCAGTTTTATAAAATTGTTCTCTTTGCTGGGAGCTGGCAGTTCAGAAGACAGTGAAGCGGTGAAGCGTCCCCGGACAGCCAAGTGACGGCAGTCGACTGTCTGCTGGCATTCTGTGCCACACCACCCAGTAATTATCAACCCCCCCACCCCGACCCCGGCACAACCAGAGCAGCGGCAGAAACGACAACCTTTAATTGTCCCGTCTGAAACTTGATCTGACCCCTTCTGCTCCGTGGCACGCATCGAGTCGGCGAACACAGCGAGACAAGCGGGAGCATCAGCAACCGAAAGTGATTTAACGCACAAGTGCAATTTTGCCACACTTGTGAGTCTGATAACCATCCAAGGTCAACGGAAATACTTCAAATCAATCAATGAGCCGCACTCCTAATCCTCTCTGGGCAAAGACAGATTAAGTGTATAATTGACTGATGTAATCCCAGTATCTGCAACTCCAGGGGGCGGGAGGCAAAGGGGAGAGGAGGGGGAGGGACAAGGTGGCTCAAAGATTTACTGGCCAACAGCCTCATCTGTGTATTCCTCATTCTTAACTTGCTTTTTTTTCCCCTCTGCATTTACCCTACCTGCTTGGCTTGCACACTGAGATGATTGCGAGGGGTGGAGGAGGGAGGGGTATCAGTTTTACAGCTGTGGTGTATCAGTGTGAGGCTGGATTTGGCTCAGACTAAATGCAGAGCTTTTTTTTTTTTTTTTTTAATCAGCAATCCCCAGTCTGTGCAATGCTAAATTCCGCCCCACCCCACCACCCCCATCAATTTAAGTACATCTGCTTTAATCTGAGCCTCTCTGGCGACCGTTTTGAGAGCAAGTGAGGGTGCAGCAGACAAAAACAAAATCTATTTTTTGCCTATGCTTTTGACACATGTAAATGAGTTATAGACACACATCTTTAGAGAATTATTGCAAGTCATCATTATCATAAACCTTTAAATAGTAGCCAAAAAACCACAGCACTGATAATTAGGTCAAAGAAAGAAATTACTATAAGAAAGAAATCAAACTTCTTCCAAAACCTGACTAACATTCTTTTTCTCTACAATGAAAAACTGCAGTAAAACAAATAAAGGTTGCAAACTGTACATGTTTCGGGTATCTGATTCAATATTAAGACATCTAGAATGTCACACAAATTGTTTAGCACTTTATCAAGTCCGAAGACTCCAATGTGCTTCACACCACATTCAGTTATTCACCAATTCTTTCACACGCTGATGGCGATGAGCTACATTGTAGCCACAGCTGTAGGCAGACTGACTACAGCAGTTTCGGACCAGCAACCCACCAGTTCCAGGACAAATCCCTACTTCCTGCTCTGCTGCTGAATGAGCTCCATCCTCCGTCACTGATAACGCGGTATTGTTGCAAAGTATTTTTATTTCTGACAAAATCAAGCTAGCGTGCTCTCACAGATTCGACATGTGAAGTTAAGCAGGTTTCAACTTCAAAAGCCTTTGAAAAACATCACTGACTCCTACCTTAGGACACAAGAGTGCAAAGTATCATTTTAAAATGTGACCAGTGTATTTGTCCTCTCTTTTTGTTAATCAGTGGATGAAAGCTGTTCAGTTCAGAGACAAAATTTCACAAAAAAAAAAAAAAAGACCTTGGGATATGATAGATCACAAAGAAAACAACTTCATAGCAGCTAAGGGGATTTCAGAGGCGCATTTAGGGTTTAATCATTGTGCCTCACACACCTGTTTTCAGAGCAATCTCACAAAACTGCAAAATATATAGTGGAATGATTGGATTAACACATTTCTAAGCTGCCGATGAAAGGATGAGTCATCCTTGGACATCTCTCTCTCTTCCTATCACTTTCAAAACACGTCCACGCACACGCACACACACACACACACACACACACACACACACACATCATTGTACTTCTATACAGACTTCCACTCATTTTAGTGTCTGCATTTATGACTAACCACCCAAATATTTTCCTCAGCCCTAACCATTACCAGTCTATTTCTAACCCCATCAAAGCTTAATTCATAGCTTACCTCTAAATCTAACTAGTGGAGCACAGCAGAACTGCAAGATAAAGTGAGGACTGGGAAAAAGTCCTCACTTTACACAAATGACCTCCTGTTGTTGGTAAATGTTGTGAAAGTGGTCCCCTACACGTGGTATATACAAGTACACACACTCACATGCACACCTACTCCAAATAACACAAATAACACACAATCAGACACACACACTTCCCCAAAAACCTGTTTAAAAAAATCTCCTCCGATGTGCCCCTCCTTCACTCTGGAATCTCTGAAAGAATATTTAAGGCCAATCTGCCTGCATCCCCACACATGCTGCTTTGAAAAGATTCAGTCTTACACCGCACACCCGTCAGCCTGATGGGAGCACTGACACATAAATTGGCACTAATAGACTCTTTTAAAACAATGACCTTACTGTGGCTGACACTAAGTGCATGACAAAAGCCTAAATAAAGTGGCACACAGTACAGACAATGGCAGCAAGACATGGTTAGAGTTAATTTAATTTACCTAAAGTCTTATAATCCAGCCCCCATTCCCACCAATAAAGTGAGTCTTATAAATACTCACTTTATTGGAGGTGGATTAACAATATTTCGTCTGACATCTCAAGTTTATCTTAAAAAATGTTTCCTAAGGAAAAGGTATTTTGATGAAAAATTAAGTAAAGACCACATTTCTTTTTTGTATTGTTTTTTACAAATACAAAATGCCGGGAGCGTCCGCCGTTAGTCGCAGCTCTCTTCCTCGCAGTACCTGGTTTAACTTTCTCTGTTTGCCTGCTGCGACTCAAAATGTTTTTGTTTTATTTTCAAATTTGACAGTGTTTCTGAAGTTAGGTAGGACTTTGTCACCAGCACAGAATGTTCAGCAAACATTAATACCATCATCTTTAGCTGATACAAACTCAAAACAGTGATGGCATGTCCAGCTAAAAGCATGATCTCTTTCCTCCCTCTGTTGTTGTGTGTGGTACTAAATGCTTTGTACAAATTTTACAGAATGGAGGTGTGATGCAGTGTAAACGTGGTGTGCAAATCGGGGGTTGGCCCTAATCTGCACTGCTTGCGTCTGCAGTTCACCACAGAACGGACTACACAGTAACAACCTGTTATGGTCAATGAGAGCGTTTAGTATCTCTGCGCCGACATCCAGCAAAATTATCCCCAATAGATGTGAGTTATGCTGATGATGTGATTTGTGACGCCACTTAACACGACGCAAGAAGACTGAAAAAATATCAGTTTACAAAGAAAGATGACAAAAATAGAAATGTACAGTGACTTGTTTAAGTAACTTTAATTTGATTACTGGTTTGGAAATAGTAACAGTAGTCATATTAGAGCAACGCGTTGCCAGCATCGCTGATCTTCAGTGTCTGAGCTCGATTCTTGAACTTTTAGTTTTATGGAAACATGAACGCTCAAGTTAATATATTCTTTCCAGTTTTCCAGAGCCGAGTGTGACGACACACAGAAAACAAGTCCGACTTAGTAGGAATGAGTGAAGTAAACGGCTGTTTGAGGACTTACTGTCTTGATGTGATTAGAAATATAATCTCTTTTGTACGGCACCCTCTTATTCTGCACTACGGCTTTAAAAACTTTAATCTTGTCAGTCGGTGACAAGATGGGTATTCTGCTGGGTAAAAACAGATCCAGTCTTGAAAAGTCAGAATAGATTGTAAAATGTTGAGCAAAAACTGTTTTCTAAGCATGTTGTTGTTTTTTTAAACCTTTGGGCAACGACAGCTCAGGAGGTAGGTGTTCATTTGGTTAGTAAAAAAAAAAAAATACAGAGGGAGGGAATGAGTTCCCAAGGATTAGTGGGAGACCATGTTGACCCTATTTTAAAGACACCCAAACAGACAGAAAACTGCTGAAAGTGATGTCATGTGATGGTAGATGTTAATGCTCATTTGTTGCAACTTATCCACATTTGAGATGGAGAGATATTAAGAAGTCATGTCTTTTACTCTGTATTTCTCTCTTATAAGCTGAATATCTCTCTAATACATCCTGTAAAGGAGTGGAGTATTTAGACCACAGCCATTTTCAACTGGACATTTTCCCATGTGGAAAACCTGAGCGGCAAATTACACATTGTTGGTGTTCAGAAACAGAGTTTTACTGCATCCTAAGCTGTCACAATGTCCCCACTGGGAAGGCACAGATTCTTAGTGTGTCCTAACAATGAACCAAGACTTGGTGCAATTCTCCAAGTAAACACATTCAGTAACTCAATATATAAGAATGAATACTTAGTTACTAATGAAAATGATAATTATAATCATAGTGATAGTAAAAGCCTTACCAGATATATTATATATTGCTTCCATAAATGTTTAGATTAAGACTCGGTCGACTTTTCTGATCCCAACTTGGTTTTACTACATTGCTGGATTTAAAAGCTGACCAATCTTAGTGAATTTTAGTCATAATTTGACAAACATTAAATATTTTGAATACGGTTGAAGACGTTAAAATGTTGAATAAAAAAAAGTGTGATGACATTTAAAAGTAAAGACTTATTTTAATATTGATATTTTAGTGAACAACTTGACTGTCATGTAATATGTAGATATAACATCACTACGGAAGATTATATATATGTTGTTCTGGCAATTAGTTTCCATTAAATTAGATTCAATTTAATTCAACTTTGTACAGAGCGATGAAACCAAAAATGCTTTTAGCAGTCATTTAACAGGCTTATAAAAGCCCACATGACTTGACTTAAATGCTAATCTCATATTGTTCCTGCCATGTTGAACCAGACAAAAGGAAAAAGGGAAGAAAAAGAAAAACATCTGAAAAAAGAATGGATTGTAAAAAAGCACAACAGGGCCGCAGAGAGCAGTTGCTGACACCTTCACACGCCTCTTTGGTGCTGAGGGAAGAACTGATCTGGAATGACAACAAAGAAACTAAAGCGAACACAAATTTCAGCAGCAGTCTCCTAGGTGAGGGGGAAAAAAGGCTACATGGCAAGACAGCGGTCAAGTGTCAGACACCTCTCCATCAACAACAGTCACACAAACAGGGACTGAGACAAAATGAGAGAGGCACAAACCTAAGGCCTAAATTCAACACAGCGGCACACATGGAAAGAGGCAGGCCGATGAACATACAGTTTGAGAAGAGCTGCAGGGAAGCTCAGCCTTCACAGGAACTAGTTTCAACGTTAGCACACACTAACTAAAGCTGAATTATGTTTTGTGCACGGTTCTCTACATAAAGCTGCTGAGGTAAGGTTCACATGTTCCAACATGAACATTTTGATGAAACATTATTTCTTGCAGTCAATACACCGAAGTACTGCGTGATTTCAGATGTTTGGCTGTCATGGCCAGTAGTTACAGTTTCCGTTTTTTTTTAAACTCCCCCTGAAGGCAGCTGCCACAGACCCACTGTTTGATACATGTCACCCATTTATTAAGGTGAACAACTTTACATATTCAGTCGACTTAAAAGGACATTTAGAGCTGCTGGCCCTTTTCAGTAGGAATGTTGTAAAGTTTTACAACCCAGTTTTACCCAGTTGCTAACATTTGACCTGTAATGAGCCACTTCTACACTATGTTTCTTGCTGAAAATTGCCTGCACTGTAACTTTCATTTAAGAAATGGTCAAGTTTGAGTGAAAGTAAAGAGAAAAATTCAACCAAAATGTGCTTGTTTTAATATAAGAGCTTATAAAAAAAGCTTCACAAAAGTATTTCGATATTTCTATCATTCATAACTCGGTTGCTGAGTAAAGTGTGGGTGTGGATTTGTACAGAAAGCAGGCGTTGCTGCTTACGTACGTCAAAAAGTCTCTCGACGTAAATCTCCTCGTTGACCTTCTCGCGCAGCATGTCCTGGGAATGACGAACAAAGGTGACATAGCAGTCTGCGACATCCATCCCTGGCTTCTGCAAGACAGCAAATAAAGACAAACACAGATGGAGATGAAGATGCACTTAAAGCTCGATGTTCTTTTCCTTTTTTAAAATAAACACACATCCGATATTTGATTAACACTCCTTTTTTTTGGATCTAATTAATTTATCCTTAGGGAAATGGATATGTACCTCATACTTTCAAAGGTGGTTTAATTAAAATGCTATTAAAAAAAACAGATAAAACAGAAATCCTAGCCAATTAGTTGAGTGAACATTTTTAACAAAATAATCTGGAGGTTTTAATGCATGCTATCATCATTACACCGAAAAAGCTGTGAAAATTTCCTGACGATATCATTGCAGCAAAAATAGACTTGTTTCTATGCTGGTCCCGCTCGGTCTCAGTGTTGCAGTAAAACAAAATTACTCTACAGAGGCTGAGAAGACAGAATGACAACAGGTTGGCATGAAGCTGATTTTTCAGGGAACTCATTTGAGTACAAATCTTTTTAATTAACCAGGTACAGTGGGGAAAATAAGTATTTAGTCAGTCACCAATTGTGCAAGTTCTCCCACTTAAAAAGATGAGAGAGGCCTG
>NW_015112801.1:79713-101656 GCF_001443285.1 Poecilia latipinna | reverse complement strand
CAGGCCTCTCTCATCTTTTTAAGTGGGAGAACTTGCACAATTGGTGACTGACTAAATACTTATTTTCCCCACTGTAGTTCCAGTTACACAAGGCTCTGTACATGGACTAATATTCATCACTTATATCTCATGCTGTATCTTGACGAAAAAGTCTGGCTGACTTTCAGTTTTTGCATGTCAGTTTAAATACACCTTTGCAACAAACTGCTCAGTCAGTCACCTCCCCTGGTTGACATAAATTTACTACCATCTCTTGACCAGAACAATTTCTTTAAACACTAAATATGTTGATGTGAACACACTGAAACACAGCATCTCTACAAGTTTCACATATCTTCAGATATTTTTTGTTCCTCCATTCTTCTTTGTAATTTGTCATTTCTTTCAGGTCTAATGGAGAGGATCTGTGCAAATCAGTTTTCTAGTGCTGCCCCGGATTCTCAGTTGAATTTAGGTATGGGCTGAAAAAGAACCATATCGACACATGGAATTGCTCAAATCTAACCCATCTAACCCATGCTCATTCAGGAGGCGTGAACACTGCAGGACAGTAAGTTGATGCAACCTGATGTGTTTTTCTTAGATAAAAAACTTTTTACCAATTTAACCTCCCTGGAACTGTCACCAACTCATGGTGATATTAGAGAAGCCAAAGACGATGGATTGATGGAAGGAAGACAGCCTGGTCTTGCTAACCAAGAAATGAACCCTACCAACAAAAAATATGAGTATTTGTTTACTTGGGATGTTTTTCTGCAACAAACAAAATTCTGAGCCCTCACTCAGACTGCTGGATGATTCCCCAACATTTAACTCTAACTTCTGTACCAAAACAGTTCTCTTTTCTTGAATCCCAACCTTCCACAACAAGTCAAAAAATCTGCATAGAATCTATTATTTGCTTTTGCAGACCACACAAGTTCAGGATACTGTATCGACTTGTCTTTGTTTAGAGAAAGGCTTTACTTATTTCCTGAACGTGCCTAAAACTACGCATGAACCTAAATTCAATTTGCACAATACCCGGAAACCTAAATCCTGACAAAAGACCAACTTTGAACAGTGGTGTTCAAAGTCGGTCTTCGAGGGCCGGCACCCTGCATGTTTTAGCTCCCTCCCTGGTGGTAGTAACAACCTTTACAGCATGTCAATGTTCTTCTTAGGCCTTCTGCAAAGCCATCATTTGATCCAGGTGCGTTAAACCAGGGAGAGAACTAAAACATGCAGGATGCCGGCCCTCAAGGACCGACTTTGAAAACACCACTGAACATCGAGGACGAATTCATCGCTGAACACCTCACTACAATAGACCGTATTACTTCATTTAAATCTGGGATTCCTCTTATGAAAAGCCTTTGCTAATCAAACCTGTGTGGACACATCAAAAGAAGTAATTTTGTCAGCGAAACTCTCTTTTCATGCATCAGGGATACAACTGTAACACGATTTGCATGCAAGGCCAGAAACTGTGAGCCCCTGCTAGCATACACAGTGCCTATTTGCAAGGCATTAATTTAAAATTTGTTGCAATGGCCGAAGTGTTGGCAGCGAATGGAAATCTGATGTGAACACAGTCAAATGCACAAATCCTCAGCGCCAACCTGACAGCAGAAGTGGCATGTGTTGTCCAACACTGACTCGTGATGTATGTTGCACTGAAAGAGCGAAGCACGAGGCATGGCTGTCTGCCAGTGTCTGGCCACATGCAAATGAATTGTCATTTGGGTAGGAAACATGGGGACGTTTGACAAAAAAGAAATATGACAAAAGCTACCATCTGGATTTTGGTTTTCCATGTGAAATCACGGTCAAATATTTACACATGCACAATGGGGAAAAAAAAAAACACAAACATGCAATGAGAACTGCTTAGGAGGAAATTCCCTTCGATCACTGAGATTTTCAGTTCTACAGAAGTTTTCAAGACATCACTCTAGAACTGGATTTACTAAACTGCAACGTTCTTAAGGAGCGTCTTAGTTGCATATGTGAATTTCCTAAAAAAAAATAAAAATGTATATTTTATATATACACAATTTTTTTTTATTTTATATGTATAAAATAAAACAAAATAAAGAAATATGAAAAATTTGTGATCAAACTTCTATGGAGAATATTTTCATCTAGTACAATATAATAATTTTTTCATAAGTAAAATTGATTCTGCTAAAAATAAAACTTTTGGCGTTATCCTGAATGTAACTGTAGAACCTGGTCTCTTTGGAACGTTTTGATTCAGTTGAGCTTTCCGAGTTATCAAAAATATTCGCTTCAAGTTCCTCCATGCTGGACCTAATTCGAGCTACATTATCGAAAGTGTTCCCTTTATATGTTTTTCCACTAGACTGCCTCTAAGCAGTTAGATCCCGGTTTGGTCCTGGTTCGGTCCCGGTCCGATTCATTTTCCATTAGCAGATCCAGATCGGCTCTGCCCGTCTGTTCTCAGATTTTCATACCTACTTCAGGGGTAGAACTAGCTGGACCAAGTCAGTTATGGTGTTCCGCTTATTTGTGCTACCCGTAAATCCGTCCTACCTTGTGGTAATGCGCACATCAATGCTACGTCACAGTAGGAAAATCTGACGAGGTAGCACTGATAGAACACCGACAACCTGTCTTGCAGGACAAACTCCTAACTCTAAAGTCACAATTGCCAACTTATGTATAGCAATCAAAGCTGCTGTTATTACTCTTGTCCCATTTAAGTTTAAGGCTTCACAGCTTAGATTTTCTTCACATTGTGTGTGTTCAGCTGCTTGTTAAAAGACAGGCTACCACAAAAAGCAGATACAAGTATTAATACTTACAGGTACATCCACATACTTTGAGGCAGCTTTTACCTTTAAAAGAAAGGCACAGAAAGGGGTTAGCATCATTACTCTAACTGTGAAACCGCTTTTATGAGGAAGTGCTACTGTACTGAGACTGTTCATAGCACAGTGGTTAGTGCCTGCTGAACTAGCAGCCGTGACTTGCAGTGCATTTAGCAACAAACGTGCACTCACTAATTCAATATCCTTTTTTCCCCACAATACTGCAGATATCCAGCTGAGATGTTAAGCTATTTCATGGTGAGAGCGCCTTCATAAAAGGTCAAACTGTATGACACGAAACACCAAACAGCTCTGAATCCAAAATGACTGATTATCAAATTACAATGTTTCAGTTGATCAGGAAGGTGACATACGATCAACAGGCTGATTTTTAAATTCACTGCAACTGATAAGCTTGCAAGAATTATGTTAATAATGGAAATTTAGATGATGAATACTGTCAGAAGGAATGAATAAAGGATGTACTTACTGTGAAAGATAAGAAGGAAGAGAAGAGGGTCCCTTCATCATATCTAGAGAGTTTAGATAACACACTCTCTAGAATGACCACAAACTAAAAGCAAACCAGGAGAAATATTAAACCATGATAATCAAAGGATTTGAAAAGTACAAAAAATGTTAAATGTTAATTGATTTGAAGTTTTATTCAACAAAAATATCTGCGGATAATTGTTTTCCATCAGAAAGAGAAGTCCAACACAGAGGCATCTTTGGAGTACAACATGGTCCCAGCTGTGCATGAAGGTGAGACCATGCACCTTTGACACCTAGGCTCTTATTCCGTGCCCCCCCTCGATTGTCTGCCACCGAACTTGTAGCACCTGCACTTGATGGGCTCAGGGGAAGAGAGTCCACTCAAGCCAAAGCCTGACCACCAGGTTCTCATCGGTGAACTCCCCAGCCCTGGTCTCTCTCGTCCAAATTTACAAGTTTGTCTTTTTTGTGTTCTGCAATTCAATCAAAGTCACTGAGTCAAGCTTTGTGTGACCTCATCCGTTTAGGACAATTTGCCATTGAAGATGCTGACCACAAAGCGGTGGCCCAGACAATGGAGCCCCAACAGCGATAAGGGTACTCAAACCTCTCGTCAGCGTGGCTATTCACCAGAAGGAAACATCTGAGGGACTGCTTTGAATCCCAACAAATGTGTCTTTCCTTTCATTTTCTCACGTTATGTGGTCTAAAAGCACGCTCAGTGGTGTTGTACCTTTGCAACCAAAAGAGTAATCATCTCCTTCACCGTCTCCTCAATCAGATGGTCGATTTGGGAGTGGTATTGTCTCTGCGGATGAAAACAACACAGTATTAGGCATTTTATCTGCATTTATAAACATTTCTGAAAGAAAAATGACATCTGTCCATGTGTCTTTTTTTATTTCCTCAGCAAATTTCTAAACAATAGATCTCCATCTATCCAAAAGATTTTATGTTTTCATTTTAACATTTTTTAGCTATATTTGAGTGTTTAAAAAATAAATGCTTATGTTTTTTACAAAATTGTTTTTGTTTTTATACTAAATAAAAATTATATGCAATGAAACTAAATAGGTATAAACTAGATTATTAGATAACCATTAATTAATCCACCACAATGATGGTAGTAATACAAACTGGGGGAGAACAGAGGATAAGAAGGGACCTTTATGAATTCCTCTGGTAAAAACGTTGTGTTTTAAGTTATGCAAATGAGAAAGGGGTAAAGTGAATTACTCACCTCTCTTGGTACTTTTATTTTAGTCATTCATTATAGAAATAAAATATACAAATTTAGGTGAAATATGTAAATTAATGAAGTGCTCTGCGGATATTTATTTCACATAAAGGGAAAGAGAACAGAGAAAAGAACTTAAGAAACATTCATTCAGCAAAAATAATCTGCTTTTACGGAGAGGGGTAGAAACACTGCAAGAGGACTTCTTTCCTCTGACAAAACTGTGAAGGACTTAGGAATAATGAATTCATCGTCAGTAATTAGTATCTGTCTGGAGACTGTGCAAAACATGAGATCTCTCACATTCATCCCATGTATATTCAATACTATCTACACATATGGTAATGAAATCCAAACAATTCAAGTGAAGGAAGACAGACAGTGAAAACTGATGACTAATTATTCATTTGGGAATTAATGGGGGGCCTGGGTGCGGGGAAGAGGGTGGTGTGACTCAGGAGTTTCATTTAGATTTTGGTCACACTTACCCATTGTCTGACAAACTCCATACGGTAGAGAGGGACGGAAAACAGAAAACGTCGCAAAGGAAAATGGCATGCCACGTGCAAAATTACACAAAAAGCAGATATGTAAAAGCAGTCAAATGTTCATCTCGCATAAAAAAAAATGCTTTTACACCTTTGTAGGCATTTGCCCTTAAAAGTGCTCCAGCCACCACAGCAGCAGTTTCAAACTGGAGTGAGAATATTAAAGGAGAAGATGGAAGAGAACTGAAAGGGAAACCTTACCTCCTGACCGAGGTCCACCTCACACAGTTTGGCCGACTGGGACTTGGCATCCACCATGACATTAAACATGGTGCAGATGGACTGAGGCACGCGGAAATCTGTGGTCCGGCTGCTTCTCTGCAGCTTGGCCTCAAATGCTGCCCGTGTCCTTTAAAAGGCGGAATGACTGTTCAACATCAAAGCCACATATATCTAAATGAAGATATATGTGACTATATGTATATGTATACACACTCCCTGGCCAAAAAAAGAAGTCTCCACCTGAATTTAAATGAATAAATATGTCTGAGCCTCCAGCTGGATAGTTGGGAACTGTCTTTCTGTCATGATGGTATTAAGTTTTCTGACCCACATGCACAGACACCATCAGGAGACAAGTAAAAATCAAAGACTTTATTATAAAAACAAATAAATGTTGAAAAATCCAGGGAAAAACTGGAGGCATGGAATCAGAAACCCTGCAAGGAGACAGAACGGATGAGGTCGAGCTGATGGTCGAATGTCTAGAAAATTGTGTACAGCGATTACTTGAGTTTGTTGTGGATGGGGACGCCAGGGAGAGGTCAGCGGAACGCGGTTGTTGGTTCTTGTGAGGCTTTCCAGGAAGCAAATAAGCATCTCACAGCCGAGGAGGAATGACAAGGAAGGAGGATCGTTGGAGGAAATAAATCTTGTGACATTGCAGAAGTTTCTCGAAACAATGCCACAGCAAATGTGTGCTGTAATCAAAGCTAAAGATGATCCAACAAAATATTAGTGTGGGACCCTTTCTTTTGGCCAAGTGGTGCATTAGCAATTCTCCCGTCGGCTAAGAAAAGAAACTCTGACCTAAAACATTAATCTAGCAATATGAATACCCTGTCCAAAAAGTGGTTACCGTTTTATACAGGATTCTATCATGTCACTGGACATCAGCTTCAGCCTGGTTTCTAGGTGCTTGCCGAACTCTTCTTCCGGCCAGTGGAGATCTCTGATGAACGTCTGCAGAGCGTCCAGCTTCCAGAACAGGTCCTCTGAAGTTGCTGAGCCATTGCTACAGAACCACAGATCAGAATCATATAAACCCAAACTGATGACTGAGATACAGCAAAAAAACATTCCCTGCTTATTCAATTGTTCTATTCATACAATAATATTTGTACTCATATTCATATTAAGTGCAAGAAAAAAGGTAAGAAATGAAATGAAGTCATCAAGCCTGTCTAGCTACAATTTTCAGTGTCAAAAATGAATAATTTCATAGCCAATGGTTTTATCTGAATAAGATATCTGCATGATGAAGCATTCACATTTGCATAATTTGACAAATTAAAACTGTCATACGCATCTAACAGGAACTAGAGCTAAATTGTAGCTGTTCATCAGCCACTGTATATGTAAGGTAAATTTAGGAAATGTGTGAGAATGATTTTTTTTCAATAACTTTTCACATACAAGAAGAAGATGGAAAAAAGAAATGAAACATTCTTCAACGCATACATTTACAAAAGATTAGGACTACTCAGGAAGAAACTCAGGGAAAGACAAATGTACATGATAACATTGATAACTACACAGATCTTAGGGTTCAACTTTCTTTTAAAATCAGGTTTTGATGTTAAAAGAAAACCTTTTCTTTGTTAAGACATTAAAATTCAAGTGTCACATAAAACTCTGATTATGTAGAAGAGTGCCAAAACCATTACCGACAGCAGTATCTGTCATGATATGCAGTGGTGAGGAAGACACAGCAGACCCAAGTTAAGGCTGAAGTGTGATTGATGATGAATTTAATGATAAATAAACACAACAGTCCAAAATGCAGGCAGAACAGAATGAGGACAACACTTGAGACTCAATAGACGCAGAAACCTAAATGGATACACAGAAAAAACCAAATCCTCGCAGTATTAAAGTCATTAAAATCATGGGGTCAATGTATGAGATCAAACAAATACAAATGTACTTGTGCATTCCTGAGCTACAAATACACTGAACAAAAACACAAATACAACACTTTTATTTTTGCTTCCATTTTTTCATGAGCTGAACTCAAAGATCTCAAATAGTTTCTATATACACAAAATGTTCACACATTTAAATAATTTGCTATTAATTTGGCACGCTTCACCCTCCATAGCCCAGAACATGTGTGCGTGCTACGGCACTGCAAGAGCAATACACACTCTGAATCACAATTAGCTGTTATCCAACTGAGTGGAGAAAAGTTGGGTATTTGTGGGAGGCTAACACTTGGTCCTGTTACATTTGGTAGTTTGGGCATTTGGATGTTGACACTCAGCAGAGTGCTTGCTATGCTCCTGTGGAGAGAATAACAGAAGACATGGATCTGCAGTCAAGCCTGGAGCAACAGAGGCACACAAAGCAACGTGACCAAGAGAATGGTGGAGGCCTACTTGAAGACACAATTAAGACATTTTTAGAAACATATTAGGAGCCATGAAAAAAATGGGCTGATAAGAAACAGCGCGATTACAATAGGCCTTCGCAGCGCTTAGCTGCTCGGGCCTAATAATGGATGGATCTGTCTGTAGATCGGTTCTAAAGTTTTTTAGTAGCCAACGTCATCGTCACAAGATCAGAGCGAGATGAAGGAAGCTGGTAAAAAAGAAAGCACAAGCAGCGATGCAGCTTTGTGGAGCATTGACTGTAGGGAAGACTGTTTGCATGTGTAGCCAGAACCAGGAGACGTCTGACTCTGATATGATCAACTTTCGTGACACAGATATCTTTCATAATTTCATAATCATGATTTTCAGCCAGCGTTGACATCCTGGTTTACTGCGTCAGAATTATGACGCATGTCTCATAAATGGCACAGTGTGACATAATTGTTCAGACAGCAGGGATTTTTAAAATTATCGATAATTTTAGTTCCGTATGTAGAAGCAGTACAGATCGTATTTTTTTGGGGGTGAAGAGATTGGAATTGGGTTGTGCAGACTGCCTGAAAAAGTCAAGATATGGGCAAAAAAAGCATATTTGTGTCGGATTTGCCTGTTGTGTGAGCGTAGCCTCACTCATCAGGCTCCTCTCCTGCGGAAGCAGTTCCTAGTTCCAGTCCACGAGGCAGACGGCCGGTCTACTTATACTAGTAGGCTTAAAACTTTTCTTTGTGATGAAGCTTAGAGTTTAAATATCCACCATGTTGTCTTCAAATAACATGGTGGATGTAGGAAGCTGCAGTTGCTGGATCGTTGTGTCTTGTGTCTCTGAAACAGTTGTTTTCTTGCCGATGGAAACAAACTGTCCTCTAGGACGGCCCAATATTTTATTGCTCATTTTACCTTCTACTTTTACAAGCCTTCCAGGGTACTGCTGCAAAGATGTATCCAGAGCATGATGCTGTCATCACATCTTGTCTGATGGTCAAAAAGCTGCATGTTTTCACTCGTCAGTCATAAGAACTTTCTTTCACTTGATCATGCAGTCTCACTCATGCCTTTTGGCAAGCTCTCACCAAACATTGATATATGTTTTCTTGGCCAAACTTGGCCAACACGACTGAATCAAATGACTGAATGACCTCATCAGAATGCAGTCACGTTCTGACAGTCAGTTCTGCTAATGATAGAGAGCCACAGGCACCCCATTGTCAGTGATTCTCTTGGGCAGTGGCGCCCCCAAGGGGGTGCCATAGTCACCCCTGGAAAGACGTTTGCCACCCTACCCCAGGGAATAAAGCCTACAAAGGCTTGCGAGTCAGAAAATGCAGTAAGAAAACAAAATTCACAATCCTTAAATTTGAAGCAATCCAGTAATGAGGGTAGAAAATAACATGGTGGATGTTATTTTCATTGGAACCAACCACAAAAGTTGGTTCCAATGAACAACTTTCAAAGGACAAAAAACTATCAAAGGTAAAACTGAGGTGAGAAGCCATGAGAACCTGCTTCTCCTTTGAAAGACAGTCTGCAAACACACACTAGAGATTTTTATTAGAAATGCAACAGTACCAAATATGACCATTCTACAGAAAAATGTATAAAGGTACCACATTCTCCAAATAATTTCAACAAGTATTTTTTATGCACATACTATACTACACAAGATTTTGTTTTACATGTAATGCGGTAAAATTAACATAGGTAACAGATTTAAAGTGGGATTACAACAGGGAAACAAAAAAGTACAATGAATGAAATGTAATAGTAGAGAGTGTAATGCAGAACTAGGACTCATCCTGTAAAGTGGTGTTAGCATAAATGTTATTTTTGTGCTGCTTTCTCATGCTGTATTTGCTTGATGCATTTATTATTTTTCATGATTCACAGTTGTTCATAGTAGTTTAGCATTGACCACACACAAGATAATTGCTTTGGTACATTTTTTTTTCTGTCTACAACAGTAAAATAATTTTGGGGTTCCTGTCTCTGTTCCTCTCCGCTGTGAGTGGCGCACAGTGCAGTGCGGAAAAGGACGTGAGGAGGATGGGAGGGAAATGAAACACGTGACGGAAATAATCCTAAAAGTACAGGGGTCTGTGTGTTGATGGCACATACAAAAAAATGTATGTTGTTACAAGGAATTTGAGTTAATCCAGGATTAACACGTTCATTTTAACATATCTAGTTAAAAATAAAAGCTATGAAAATGATTCCAACAAGCTGGTTTTATTTTGGACTCAACTGTATGAAATAAGCCACGTGTAGGTAACTCTACAAAGAGTATAAGAGAAGATAAAAGAAAAAAAATGTAAATCCTTACTTTACTGGTTCCCAGCACTCTCTTTCAAAGCCTCTGTGGATGGACTGAGCGATGGACGACTCCATCAGGTCCACGTATCGCACCACCAGAGGGGCGTACAGGTCCTGGAGGTGTTTGTGGAACTTTCCATTGCACAGGTTGTCTGTAAGACCGAACCGGAGAAGAGAAATAATGTGTCAAGCATGTTTCTTCATGTGCAAATTACACCAAGCACAATATAATCACCAGAACGAAGGGACACATCTTCACTGGTTATCCATAAAAACCCATCGACTTCAAGATTCTCCTTCTCTCCTTCAAAGCTCTCCATAACTTGGCACCTGTGCACCTCACTGATCTTCTGAGCTTCTCTTCCACAGCTCACCTGTAATTCTGATTCTATGTCTTCATTTAAATCTAAGCTTAAACCTCACTTCTCCAAACTTGCTTATTCTGCTTACAGCCACTTCTTTCTGTTATTAGTTCTTCTGTATTTGATGTTTAGTGACCTTGAGTGCTTTGAAAGACATCTTCAAATAAAATGTGTTAATATTATTATTTTATCATCATGATTATACGTCGCACATGTTTTCTTTTGGAGTAAAAGTAAGGGAAGAGATATTCAGTCAAGATTCCCAATTATTTACTTCAGATACATTGATAAAAAAAACTAAATCAAATTTCAGCTCACATGTAATTTACAGCTACATTTTTTGGGAAAACTGATTTTTAATTTTTTTTTTATTCCATTACTACAAATGAAACATTTGTTCTCCTGCCTCCCCATTCTTGACAAACAAAAGGTCAGAGTCTTGGGGTGTTTCTAAATCCAACACATCACGAGCATTTCCCCCAGTCTCAGCTGACTCCCAACTGGTAAAAAGGCAACACTGACAAAGACCACAGGAGATAAAATGGAGGCCAGTGTGTGCTAATGTGATGCCTCACGGCTCCATGCAGCGTGTCTGCTTTTTCTCTCCTTCTCCCTCTTTGTTTTTCTCTCTCCCTCTGAGCATGTGTTTGTGCGTTTGTGTGTTGGCATTTGAGTCAAGGTCGATGATACACAGTAGGTGCAATGTTTGTTGTGTTCCCTGATTGCCACACTCCAAATTAGCCACTTGAGCGGCTGCTGTCCACTTTGATGTGTTGTATCCAGGAGTGTGCTTGCAGGGTTCGCCACGGCGAAGCTACCACTGCTTTAGACCTCATTAACTCCTCGAATGGCAGCCCGACTTTGGCGCCTGTCTAGTTCTATGGCTATTTACTACTGCATAAGTGCACCGCTGTGGGGCAACAGAACAGATGACCTTCTGTGGTAAAGATGTCCCTGCTATTATATATTTTACTCATGCGACTAGTTACTCTGTCTGGGCAGTTAGAGCTTCTGCTGGGATTTATACCGATACAGTGCTCTGGGTGTACATATTTACTGATAATGAACACCCCGTTTTAAGGGTCTATGACAACTCATAATGAAGTAATTGCCAATAACTTAATCATTCTAGCATTGTAAATGTTATGAAGCCAATAATGATAACCTGTCAATGGTGTAACCAGGTATTACTTTATTGATTCAGCAATAACCTAAATCCTTTATCAATGTGGGTGACATCAGAAGCTCATATGCACCCACTAAAAAGACACATAAGCCTTTTTATCCTCACTGTCTGACATTGACCAAACTTCTGCTGTTTCAGGTCAGCTGGAATTATCTAAATTATTTCTATTCGATAAATGCCACAATATTTACAGAGAGAATATATCAAAGATGGATTTATTATTGTCATCAAGATTAGAAGTTTGTAAGTCTTTCCTCAGCATTTCACACCATCACCTGTATGACTTGGGTCAAACGTTTTGGGTTTTCTAACATAAAATTCTCACAATAGAACTAAGTCAGGTTGGTATGCTGCCTCACTCACACATCTTTTTCAGAATCATTTTGATTTTATGCTTAGGACTGTTGTCCACTGGGAAGACCTATTTGTGCCCAAGCTTTAACTTCCTGGATGAGAGTTTGGATGTTGCTTCAGTATTTCCACATAATGTCCTTTCTTCATGATTCAGTAGATGCACCTTTGGCTGTAATCCCAGCAAAGTGTGTGCATGCGTGCGTGCATGTGGATCGATCTCAGCCAGGCTTGCATGTCTAGACACTGTAATTTTATTCCAATCTTCCTTGAAAAACTGTCCCAGTTCTGTCAGGTTGGTGGGGACTGGCTGTGAACAGCACTCTTTAAGTCATGTTCTTTATTGGACTGAGGTCTGGGCTTTGAGTACTCCAGAACGTCCACCTTCTCGTCTTGAAGTCTGTGTAGCTTCAGCTGGATGCTTCAGGTCGTCATCTCGCTAGAAAATAAATGTCCTCTGAAGTCGTAGTTCTCCGGCAGATGGAAACAAATTGCGCTCTAGGATTTCTCTAGATTTTGCTGTGTTTATTTTGTGGCCCATGTTCACAAACCTTCCTGGACCTTCTGCAGAAAAGAATCATCAAAAAACACGATGCTTCCACCACCATGCTTCACAGGCAGGATGATGTGTTTGTGGTGATGTGCAGCCTTTGGCGTTCGGCAACAATACCGTCTTATCTGAAGGCCAACAAGCTTCGCTTCAGTCTTCTGTCAAGTGGAAGAAAGTTCTTCTACTTGGCCATGGGGTTTCTGACAAAATGGGGTTTAGTTTGAAGTATTGCTTGTTACTCTGATTGAGTAACAATCAGAGGATTAACCAGACTTACTTCTTGCTTTTTAACCTACTAGCCATGTTGTATGTCTGTAGTGTGTGTGTGTTTGTGTGTTTTTTGGGGGGATGGGGGTCTGAGGATGTGGTCAAAACTTGATTCTGGTTGCTGCAGGTCAGCCATCTCTTTAATGAACTGCATGCTCTTGCCTGCAGGAACACTGAGGAACAGTCTGCAGCCCTGTAAAGGATACACTTCAGTGTTCACAATGTGGACTCAATCTAGAAGGTGCTAATTGTCCCTTGGGAATGTGTCCCCTTTTTAGTTTGCCAGTCGGGAGTCAAGGAGAAGGCGAAGCATCGTCCACTTATTTGGCGTAACTGAAAAGACTGCAAATAGCTTGTTATGCTCACTTGTTAGTGTTATCAAATTGGCCTCCTCCTGATTTTCCTTCACATTTTCAGCTGTGTGAAAGTAGCAACTAAAGTGCATAGCAATGGACGTGGTTACACAAGGCAGCATAAAACAAGGACATTGCTGGGTGCTGGTTAGAGTACTGAAGAAAAAGAACACAAACAGAGACAAGCAGGCTGCTATGACTAAAGTTAACGTTTAAGAAATATGGCAGTCCAAGACTCAAGTTCTTTTTAAAGACCTTTAAATACGTTTACATTGAAAAATAGTAGATGCTCTTTGATAGGTTCTACAATTGTTGCACCTCGAGGTAAGAAAGATCAGCATCACTGTTACTTTTCTATAAAACAAAAACACAACTAGAGTTTGATAGCTTAGTTGTAGAGGCTTTTTGACTGAATCATATGACTAATGTCCATGCAACATTGCAGACACATCAACAAACACAGCCCCACAACATCCAGAGCATTACAGCGGAGGTATTACGTAAATTATTTATATGCTATTCCCTCATCAAAAACATACCTGGAGTGTTGCTTTGATTCTTCCATCCGTATTTGAGAAATCCTTCAATCTCCCATGGCAACCATTCGGGGGTGCCTAAGCGCTTGCCCATACAAAGCCCCGCATATTTATCCAAACCTTAGAATTAAAGTTTCCAGCCTAGCATTCCCCTTTCAGCCCTGCCCCACCTTCTCCACTCAGTTCCTCCAAACTAGTGGCAGCAGTAATTAGCAAACACCCAGTGGAACTTTAGTGAAAAATGCAATCTATTAATAAGTATTGAAATCCAATGCATGGACAATACTGAGAGTGTAAGAGGTCTCAGCATCCTATCTAGTTCTATCAAAGGTTATATTCACACTGCATCCTGAAGTGACCTGATTCTGATTTTTTTGTTGTTGTTGCCTTAATGCGACCTGATCTTTTCATGACGGACAGATTTGTTCCACTGTGATCCAGTGGACATATTCAATCTTTTCAAATACGAACGAGGCTGGAAAAATCATTTCATAAGTAATACAAATGATGTCATATTTTGCATTTATAAAACCTCAATTAAATATAATGCTCAGAGAATCAAAGTGACTCTACATGTAGTTAACCTCTCTGTAAAAGAAAATGGCCGTCTGCTTCTTACATGTGTTGACTTAACTGGAAAGGACTTAGCGTTACAACCACTAGCTTCCATGTTCCATACAGAGTGTGCGCACACAGTTCAGAGTTTACTAAAACTGACCCATCTGTCTCAATCTGGCAACACAAAAATATGATTCAAGTGGCGTCTGTGCAGTCGCTCCCTCTACATACAAACAAGTTAATTGCTTGAATGAAGTAGCTCACTTATGGGATCAACATGCTGTCTGCCCCTGCCAAACTACATCTACAGGTTGAAAAAAAAAATAAAAAAATGTGTTTTACACCAGTTCCTCTCACAGTTCAACCTTAATCAGAAATACATTTCATTGTGTCTGCATGGGATTATTGTTAATTTCTAAGTCACTCACAATCCACTCTCAGGAAGTCATTGAGCAGCTGGAAAAGCGGGAAGCTGTCCCAGCTGTCAGGCGGCTGGATTTCAAGGGCTGCGTCCATGTCGGCCGAGTAAAGACACAGGAAGGTCTCGGCGTGCTCCACCATCAGGTCCGACCACCACGCAAAGGCCTTCGCACGGAGCGCACATTGACAGACAAGAGTCCGAAAAGCAAAGGGAAATCAAAATGTTGAGAATGAGGAAAATGTGTACAACTATAGTCAGTGAAGGTGAATCTCTATTAATATGTGTTTGCTAAATCTTAAATAAAAAACTAACGGTTAAATGAAACCTCACTGATCTGCTGGAATGACTCTTGGCTCTCTCTTTTACTTATCACCACGTGGAATTAAGTTGCTGAAAATAAAGAATTCATCGTGGGATCTCAAGAGGAGGCTTCTTCACAACTTGGGGCACAAACAACAGTTTTTTTGGCAAAGAGATCGACATGCTTTCCTCAAGGCCCGCTGAGGGAACAGCAGAAGCTCCTTGACAAGCATGGTAGGGAGCTACTTAAACACTTACCCACAGCTCCTTCACTCAGTCGGTCGGAAGAAAGGAGCCAGCGAAGTGTGCCGCACACACATCTCTTAATCAAATAGATGCAGTGGAGCAGGTGTTGGCAACCCCGCTACTCTCATGCACGTCGAAAATACAATATTCTCCATGCACCGCTGCTCTTGCTGAGCCTCTTAGGACAGAGGATCCGTGGTGTTCACATCAAGCTGTTAGCACTGTAATGTGAATGTACCCACTAGTTTCTATGGCACTCGTTGTGGTGGGAGAGGTAGAGGGGGATGAGGGGCTCATGCACTTGCCATAGCAGCTCTTAGCAGCGAATACTTGATGTGGAAAAAGTTGGGAAGAGAGGGACGAGTCGTTGCCACTCATGTAACAGCGTCTGATGACGACTGGCTCTGACTTGAATGAGTTTCATGTGCAGTATGTTCAGTTATTTAAACATACAAAGGTGGCAATAAGTTATATAAAAGAAAGAACATCTGGATGAAATGTTCAGCGGGGCTATGAAAAATGCAGTTTTTAAAAATGATGTTTTCTACACACTTTGTATTGCACACGCATTGTTGCATAAATGTCTAGCAGTAGAGCTTTGGCTATATTCACTATGAAGGTGCAGAACTGGCTTCATGGCACAGTATAAAAGCCAAAATCTAGACTCCTTGCTCAAAAAATAATCTTAGCATGGAAATCTGTTATTTCTGTAATCAATGTTCTGTTTTTGCTGGATGAATAAAAATATATAAAAAGAAGGACAGCTTGCCTTTACTTTTAGGTTATATGCATAAATATTCAGCTGATCGTATCAGAGATAAATACAGTACAGATGGTCTAGGGCGTGTTGTTTACAAATTCTAGGTTGATCATTTTTCTTGTCAATATAAAGTTTTATTTGAAAAAAAGTTTGTGTCCAAACATCTAAGTAGCTTCCTGCAACAAAGACATGACAGTCGTTGGAGCCGTTGGAGCCACAGTACAGTAGTCTTAATTTTGGCCTTAATAAAGCATCATATAAACATAATAGATAAATGAGATGTAGATGAATTGGACTTGCAGAAAAATATTTTTTAAAAATAGAAAACCTTAAAACTTCTTTATGGTAGTTAAATAAAAGTTCTGAGGCTGTTAAAAGGTTTTCGTTTCAAAATTGTAAAAACTTGCTAAATATTGGTTCATGACAAATTTGTGCCTAAATACTTTTACAAGATATCCAAACATATGTCAATGCTAATTTGAGATACCTTGGACTGAAGAACTATTACATGGTACTATTTTTTAATTTGGAGAATCTCTTGACGCCACCTTTGTTTGTCCACAGATTTCCTAACTGAAAAGCATTCCATTTTTTTATCCACTTGTACCAAAACGTTTAGGAAAAGATTTTGCCTTCCGTTTGTGGGTTTCAAGTTTTACTAGACATTGTTTGAAAGATCATCTTATTTCAATTCACTAATGATAATTGAACAAATGGTTACATAAGAGGCAAGGAGGAGGGGGGTTGTAAACATGAGTAGAATTGAAGCGAAATTGGAGGAGTGGCGTCAGGCAATAGAAAGCAGGCCTCACATTTCTCGACTTGTTCAACAACAGGAACTTTATTCCTGTGCCTTTTTCTTTATAAGTAGCTTGCAGGAAACAGGACGGCATATTAAGGAATGATTTAGAGTAAATTCCTGAAAAAGTAATGTTTTTTGTGGGGGGAGGAGAGGGGGGGGTTCTCAGGTCAAAGGTCTGTTTTCAATACTGCTGAAGTGCTTGTCAGTCCTTCTGTATGCAGCTTGGCGCATTTATCATACAAAGTACCGGTACAAGCACTTGGCTAGCAGTGGATATGTGTTAAGCATAAAGGATCCTCTGCAACAACTGTATCATTATGTGCATGCGGAGGGCCTGGAGGGGTCAGGGTAGAGGGTCAGAGACAATACGCTGATTTACATACCTCTTTTCCCTGCTCAATATACGCAACGTGCAGATCAAATAAACAGTTGAAATAAAAAGCAGAAAGGAAGTAAATACATTTTCTTTCATAGCACACAATAAAGCCAGAAAATAATTAAAGAGACAGGCATATGAAATGATAGGTCTATGAAACTAACACGCTAACTCGCTAACATGCTAACACGTGGCTCATATCAGTTTAATGTGCTCCAAGGTCAGTTACTGCAAATGTAGTTCTTATTGACCTTTTACTTAAGATTGTTAGAGTGTGAACATTTTTTTGTTTTGAATATCTTGCGGGCATTACACAAATCAGTAGCTAAAAGACATATTTTAGGGAGCTGGGAATACACTGAGTGTGTGCGTGTGTGTGTGTAGGTGTGTGTGTGTGTGTGTGTGTGTGTGTGTGAGTAGATGAAGATGCTTAACAGTCCACTGACCTCAGCATGGTGTTCCTCATTCTGCTGAAGCACCTCGATAACCAGCTCAGACAAACGGATAGTGTCCTCCAGCTTTTTGGCAGGGGTGACTAACCGGCCTACATTTTCTGAAGCACAGGGGTTAAAAATCAACAATCACTTTTTTTTGCCCCCCCTCTGAGGCACAGCTTTTTGGATAATGTTTGCATGCAGCCTAAATGTCCTAATGAACAAAAGGAAGTACCATGCATGCTGTTAAATTGATTACACATTAAATCTAAAGGTTTCAGTCACTCAAGAATTTGGATTTAACTGGTGTCTCTCAAGTGATTCATATTTGACCTTAAATTGATACAAAACATGTATGTATGCTAAAAGGTTTTTAGTAGATATACATGTTTTACAACAGGTTGAGTAAAAGAAAGAATAAAATATCCTCTTACTATGACTGGAATCAGAGCACAACACTGAACATTGACTTCCATCTCAGAGATTAGGCATTTAAGTACAATTTGAAACCAATTCATATTTGCCTTGGTTAAAGGTCATTGTGCAAAATCACACACAATGCATGTTTAACACCAAAACATACATACTTTTAAATCCAAAACTATCTATCTATCTATCTATCTATCTATCTATCTATCTATCTATCTATATCTCTCTGTAGATACATAGATATATATGAGGAGTTGTTCCTTTGCAGAACAGTGATGACATCATCTAATAAAAGCATGGGCATGATGAGGGACATAAGCAGCAACACTGAACACTTATCATGCAGTAATGTTGTCATCTTTTGATTTTATTCAGAGGTTCTAAGTTACAATGTGTCTGTTGAACTTACATTTCACAATAAATGTATAAATACATGAGCCAAAACATTGTGACCATTCAGAGAACGATGATGATGATGACCATCTCATAACACTGGTGGAAGTCTGGTTAATTATAATTTATTTTCAAAATCAACATACTGCTAGTTTCATGTTGACACGTTTCCAAAGTCCTGACAAACAAGTGTGTTACTCCGCAATGGTCATGATATGTTGGCTCATCACTGCAGGCTACACTAAATGAAAGCTTGACCTCCACACCTTCATTGTGTTCAGTGAGAGGTGTATTTATACTATGGCCAGAAAATAATCTAACTTCTTGTTTGACAGAGCCTTGTGGAATCAGCTTGTGACAAGTTCCACTAACCGGTGTTTGTAAGTCAGAGTAGATTTACAGATCTGTACGTAAAAGGCCATGGTATAAGGATGAGAATGAGTTTAAAAGTGTTAGAATGCAGATGATTTTGATAAGGTATATAAGGCAGATAATGGAATTTGAGGCAGAAACACCATAATACAAATCAAAGTGCTTCCACTTCATCCATTATGCTCATATGTCAGAAGAGCAAGTTAAGTTTTATCACTTACAATGGGACAGTGAAGTTAGCAGGCATAAAAGGCAGGCCAGGACTCTAAAAGTAAAAATTGAATTATTTGAGACTGGAGTAATTTGGTTGGATGATCATTCAGAGGAAGAATACACAATAACCAGGCTGCTCAGCCTGCTTTCAGACAAAGAGTACAGAAAGAAACATTTAATGGGAAATTATCAGATTCAAGTCAAATACGGTGGGTCTCATCCATTTACCGCCGGCTTCCAAAGTCATTTCATATTAATTCACCCAATGAACTACAATTCTGAGGCTGATTCACGAGTTTTCTTAAAAAAGAAAGAACATATGATGGCAGTACCACCATCAAGTGACAGTGATTTGGCTGTTATAAACAGTCATGTATGAATAATGAGAGTAGCAGGTGACCAAAGTCACACCCTTGTGGTACGCCTGTCAGGATGCACTCTGCCATTCGGGCCATCTGTTGCTAAGGAAGTCCAGCAACAGACAGGAAGCTGGCTGCAGAGACAGCTTATTATTGTTCAGGTGTGTAAGGATTGTTTGTAAACAGGTTATATCATTAGTTATATTAATAACTAATATAACTAATGAAATCAGAAATTATTTTTATTTTAAATTACATAGCTAGCACCCTTAGCTGAAGCGAGCTGTAATCTTTATCAGGTTCTGCCCGGAAATGCTAAACTGCTTTGAAATGACACTTTGCGCCACTGCTGTTCTGCAGTCGAACATGTTGTTAAAAGTTTCTCTTTCAGCTAAAAATGACTGAATGTGATCCTTTTGTTTCCTTTTCGTCATAGTACTTATTAATGTGAAGCTCCGCCATGACATTAGTAAGACTTCTACTGATACCTTAGTTTCTAACTTTTGCAAAAAGCTGATCAGAATATTTATCTTGACTTTTCTCTCCACACTGAGAATACAAGAGGTTTGGGAGATCAAGGTTTCTTGAGTGATGCACTAGATAAGGTTATGTTTAGGACATCACCTTGATCCTTTGCTTTTTTCTGAGATTTATCTACTAGGTGTGAGGTAAATTAAAAGAGCAGGTCACCAGGATGGAGAAGAGGAGGAATGAGAATGGGGGGTTATCAGGATCAGGGTAAGAGAGAAGACATGAACATAGCATAGGTAAAATACAGAGGAAGACATACATCAATAAATGCCAATTTTACACAGACTCTTAAAAATGTTTAACCTACTACCCGCAGGTTTATTCTTAAGGCGTCATTCTAAATATTAACCACAAGAAAATTAAACACGATTTTTTTTTATTTCAGGTTTGTGCAACTATTATCCGGATCTAATGTCTAGTTGAAGTTCTTCACATAAACATAGTTGTTTGTGTCAACAAAAATGAGACCTAAAAATGTCCAAAACAATTGTTTAGGTGTGCTGTTGCTATGGCTTTAACACTCGAAACTATTTACAAGAAAGCAAAGTAAAAATGCATTCAAGTCGCAGACAGACAGAAGATGGGAGGCAAAAGCAGGACAGGCAACACAGATAAAGCAAGTAAGGAAGTAAAGCAATCTATAAAGCACTTTTGACAGTTGTGGAAAAATTGCTCCAGGACACTTGGAACATAATCTAGAGAATATCACAAGTTAGTATTAATAAACAGAGTACAATCAAACCAAAAGATGCTAGTCAGCATAAAAAAAAGAAGCATTTGAGATGGTTGGCACAAACTCTGCCTAAAATGGGAACAATACAAGGATCCATAGGAGGGCGAAACGAAGCGAGCGAAAGATACTCACGAATAGTTAAATCCATCACTTGAGACGCCAAGCAGAAGACAGGATGCTCATACATCTCTCTTTTTTTCCCTACAAACAGAGGAAGGATACCAAGGCATGCAGGAGGCCAAGGTCAGAGAGGATGAGCATAGGAAAGACCGGTGGCTGAGGGGAATACTGTGTGATGGTAAAATACCAGAATGATAGCTGTGGAATACTGTTTGACTTACTAGATAATGTAGTTAGTAAGGGAAATGGATGTTATTTATATAATCCCCTTCTATTTGAGTACGAGAATACTGAGCTATAAATGTGTATCTGTAGAACAATGCAAAGTTAATCTTGTACAAAGCTGTCAAGTAGATTACAAAAAAACTCACCTTGTCATTCAGAGGGTCTGGTCTCAGAATATCAAACTTTTATTTCTTTAATTTGGCTGTAAATACACTGTAGCCAGGTAGACATGCTCAGTAACATCCAGCTTCTCTTTTTCCCACATTTTGTTGTGTTACAGTCTTATTCCAAAATGTGTAAAAGTTCTTCCTTTCCTCAAAATTCACCATGAAACATGCTCATACTGGTGATTAGACACATTTTTTTAAAAGATGTGATTTCATTTTAAGAAGTGACTGAATATCGATCTAAACATGCTGGAAAACTAAATCAAAAAGAAAGACCTCAGGATTAAGATTTCTCTATTTGCCATTATAATAATCTAGTGAAAATAAATGCATCCACCAATTATTCTGTCATGTTTTTCATCTGATGGTGGTATCAAGTTGCTTTATTAATAGACTTTATTTGGTTGTAAAAGTTCAGCTCTGTGTCAATGATGTCACCTCGGTTTCGTGAAGCTTGATGGGATTTTGCTTAGGACTCCTAGGCCTGTCGCGATAACAAATTTTGATGGAGGATAAATTGTCCCAGAACTTATTGCGATAAACGATAACATTGCTGTTTTGAAAACATTTTGAAGTAATATAATAGTAATAATGGCATAAAAATGCAAGAACACATTCTCAAAGATCAATAAACTTTATATTCTAGTAAACATTTAAACTCTGGAACTGGAGGTCACTTGAAATATCCAAGATAAAGAAAACAACAGAAACAACAAATAAAATTAATTATGAAGTCTCTGTCAACAATATTATCTTTCAAAAATAAAGGACTAGTTGAGACCAAAACACCAGACTGAATACTTCCATTGTTCAGTTTTTGGTAAAAAAAAAAAAAAAAAAAAAAAAAAAAAAAAAAAGAAAAAAAAAAAAAAAAAAAAAAAGTTTTGGGGTTTTTTTTTTTATTGCAA